>NC_132919.1:55295815-55595815 GCF_047675955.1 Chlorocebus sabaeus
TTAGATTTCTGAATGATGGAAATTTCTTCTAAACCTTTAAAATTTTTTAAAACAAGGCTGAATTAAGATAATACATTATATATATTAATTTCTACTATGTGCTGGACTCTCTCCTTGTACTTCATATGTATTATCTCCCTTTATGCTTCCTCAAACTAGTAAGTAGTTATAATTTTTATCCAACAGATGAGAAAACTGAGGCTCAGAGACTTTAAATAGCTTGCTCAAATGTATACAACTGTTAAACAATAGACCTTGTACTTCCATCTGTCGAATCCAAGCCATGTGCTTTTCTAACAATAAACACAGCCAGGCAACCCTCACTCTCATAATTTAGAGTCTTAAGGGATTTCAGAAATGATCTGCTCAAACCCTAGTCATCTTATAGATAAAGGGATTTACATTCTATCTCAAGGCCTAACTTGTCTAATTGGACCTAACTTAATGACAAGGCAAGGGCTGGAAACCAGCTTCTTCCCACAGTGCACTTTCTATCATATTATAATTGTGTAATTGATTAAAATAAAAATCTACTTTGCATTTCTCTCCATGTAACTTTCTTTGTTAGGTTTTGGCTCATGATTCTAAGTTAGTGGACTTTGCTAAATATCTTGGGGTCAGTTATGATGTTAAATGTCCCTTCCAGATTTGTCTCATCAGCAAATTAAGTAATTATGGCAAACATGTAAACATCTATGTGTGTATGTATATATGTCTGTATACATGTATGTGTATATATGCATATGCATGTGTGTGCATGTATTTATATGTATTTGCATATATGTGTATATGTACACATACACATACACACAATACATTTATTTAGTTAGTCCAAATTAATAATACAGCTGTTGAAAAGACAGAACCAGGAGCAGAGACCCAGGAGAGATTATTAGAAAATTCCTTACAGAATAATATAAAGTTCTTAATCAGTACTCTTAAGAAATAACTTTTCAACTAGGGTTAACTGCATTTACCCATTAACCAGCTCCAGCAGCCTTTTCTATGAGGCTATCTAAAAAAACAATGGCTAAGACTTTGCCAGAGCCAGTACAGATTATGTAACCTTTGTTTCTTCAGACCACACCAGCTTAGAGATACGGATTGGGTTGCATTTACATAGAAATCATGTATGCCCTCCTACATACTATGCGACCTGTGGTTCTCTACAAAGCCCTATTCAAATCTCCAGCAAATTCTCTTTAATTCTTTCCAGGAATCTGTAGGGGTGACCTCACTGACTTTGGAGGATGAATGATCTTAGCTACTTCAAGTTAGATCACCCTGGGAGGTCCTCCAGTGGCCCAGTCCCTTTGAGGTATGTGCAGCCCAGGCATCTGGGACTTGCTAAGCCTCATCACAGTCCAACCCATATACATGGCCCCATAACTATGGACCCTTCTCCACTTTTTCCTGAATTGGTTCAAGGTTCAAAAGCCACCTCTGGGGAACTGTCTACCAAGAGTGCTGAAGCTTCTGCTTGATCAGCCTCTCCAATGCAGCGATGTAATCATTGCTTGAGACCACCATGCAGCTCGAGGTACTGCTGGTGAGCTGGCAGTATACACACACTAAAATTCAACGGTAATCTCTGAGTCTTCCAGTGCGCAACCAGCAAATCACTTGGTCCTCAAGTAAGAAGACTCCACGCTCACCCCCACAGTACTCCACACACAGGTTTCATGATAGCACCGAATTGAGTTTCTTGCATTACTCAAAGACTTTATAAAAAGAGCTCTTTCAAATTACCTCCCTGACTCTCTATAAAAGCACTCAAAGTTCCATATGTAGTAGTGTAACCAGTTAATAAATAATATTTGGAGTTAAAAATTGGCATTCCCGTTCATAAGACCTCAATTGTGGATTAAAATCTTCCGTTAAATCAAAATCTTTGCCAAAGGGTGCCCATGAGCAGAGCTTTCTTTGCCAATGTGCACACCTAGACAAGTCTGAGTTAGAGCGATGGCCACGGCTTGGGATAAGGTGAAGAGTCTGCAGAATTTACTTTTAAGGTTGTGATGGAGTGTTTTAAGACTTGACCCTGGTGTTTTTTACAACTTAATTGATGGAAAGAAAAAAGAAACAATGCTATTTCTTTTCTTCTAATGTTATTTATTTATTTATTTATTTTACTTTTTTTTTTTTTCTATCAGTGACTTAAAGAATCGATACTGGAATTTGAATGAAGCTTATTCTTCAGTATGGAGAGACCTTTGGAGAGGCTTTTATTTATTTATTTATTTATTTATTTATTTATTTATTTTTTGAGATAGGGCATCTCACTCTGTTGCCCAGGCTGGAGTGTGAGAGGGTTTTTAATCACTCAGATGTGTACATACTCAAGCATCTACTCACTAAATCTTTGGAGTGATGAAAACATACTTCTTATTGTGATGTTAATTATTTCATTTAACAATGGAAAATAGAGATTTCATTGGAACAATTTACATATAAACAATTTTTAGGGACCCTCAACAACTTTTTGAAAGGCCCTGGAGACCCTTAGGGTTACATAGGATGGACCTTCAAATCTGTGTCGTTTGCTTATTAAAGGCATCCAGGAAGGCAGAGAATTTGGTGAAAGTTAAGCTATAAAAATTTTTCTATTATTTACTATTTTCGAGATACTATCCAAATAGCAAATCAATTTAGTCTGGCATTGCAATGACAGAATTGGCTCTCTGTCCCAACTTTCTCTTATACTGACTGATTCACCATTAACCATATTTCATGCATTTATAATTAATGTCACATCTACATTCAAAAAAGGTGTGAACGATGTGCAATTTAAAACAGGTATACAATGGAATCCTAACATTAAAAAGCCAATTACTGAAAAGTAATGGAAAACATGACCATCCCCCAAATAAAGAAATTATTGCTCCTGAGCTTCAATTTTATTACCTTGTCAGATAAAACAAAACCGAAGCAGTAAATAGCACATACTAGTTGTCTATCCTATAACCCTCCAGAAGAGAGACTCTGCTTTGTAGCACTAAACCAATGAAGAACGTAGGAATCACTACATGGTACAGAAAAACAAGGTGGGCAGATGTATACATACAAACATATCTGTTAGTAAAAATAATATAACAAGACAATTTTGTACAATCTAAAGCAACATAGAATAGCAATTAGTTTATTTTTTAATTTTTTGATTTTAAACCAAGGCTTATGGAATTTAGAATATAAAATTAGACATATTCTTAAATTAGGTTTCTAGAAGGAGTTCTAAACTGAGTTTTCTGAACCCCACTCCAGATATACTGAATCAATGCTTCGGGGGCAGAGGATTCAGGAATGAGGTCTACAAAGAGTCTCCGGATGATTCTGATACATCCCTTGAATAAGTAGGCAGTTGGTACCATAGCTTTAGCTTATCACTCTCAAGTCTTGTTTCAACCCTAAATTTTGACCAGATGTGGACAGATAATGACCAAAGACTGAAATCAGGAGACTGAGGGCATATTTAATAATGTTTTGTAAACTTTCCCTACTACCCTTTCTTCCAATAGTTACCCAATCTATATTGACTAATACAGATATTAAATATCTCATTAGGAAGACATTGAAAATAATGTAAATATCAGAGGCACTGAAGCATATTTTGCCTTCTTCCAACCACTACCACCAAAAAACCAAAAATTTCAAAATGCCTTTTATATTCAAAGCTTAAGTGTCCTTTTTACCCTCTTCTCTCATTTGAGCAGGCAGGTTCCAATTCTTTAGGAAAGGCAATAGATGCTAAATGTTAGGCTGCTAGCTGGCCTTATGCTCATCAGATCTTTGGTTGATTCATGGTGATTCCTTGAACCAGTTTTAGATTATGGGTGTTGTGACTTTATTGCCTCCCCAAAGCTTCCACATTCATCATTCTGAGTGCAACCCAGGTGTCAGCAAGATCAGACAATGTTTGTGGCTTCAGCTAAGGTTAAAGAGAGGCAAAGACTCATAACAGTGATGATGCCAAAGAATGAATCAATGGTGAAATTTAACCCAAGTTCTAGCTTGTTAATACAGTGGATGGTTCAGCTGTACTTTATTCTCCAAGTGATTGTACAGGGTAAGCTTATTGGTCCGAGTGCCCAATACTGCTGCACTGCAGTCCAATTCTAAAATACATTAATTCGGAAGACAAGTTTTGCTCTTCCAGAAGTCAAGAGGGATTTTTAATTTTCTTTGCACCTCTGAATAACCCAGAGTACAAGTAAAATAGGTCCACCAGAGTGCCTTCCAAGCACACTGAAGACTCTGTAATCAGGATACCATTCTATTAGCAGCCCCACCATCAAATTTTAAGATGGGATGCTGGTTCCAAAATAAAGACCAATATTATCTTGCCTTTGGATGATTTAGCGATGAATCACTCTAGTAGCTGGGAAGACCTGACTTTGATAAGCAGAACTTTATCATATGAATATTTATCTCCGTGGCTTACAATGGGAAGAGCAACATGTTTCTGATTCCGTTCAATCTAATGTGCCAAACGTTAATTCCGAATTCAGTAAAGTCTGATTTCTATCTAAAAAGGAACTTAGAAAGAACATATTTTGTAGAGATACTTAAATTAGGAAAACCCTTTGTATATCAGAAACTGGATTCTAAGTTTGGATGCAGTAACTAAATCATTAAAAATATCATCCATTCATCAAGTAATACTGAAGATCTGCTCTCACACAGACGTAATGCTAGGGACTAAAGATGCTAGAGTGAACAAAATAAATATAGCCCTGTCTCTAGTATAGATTTAATCTAGTAAATAAGATGCATATAAGAAATAAGACTAGTAAAATGTTTATGAAAATGTTATAAAAAGAGGATGTTAAGATGCTAGGTTAAGATTCCATCAGAGGGGCATCTGAATCAGGCTTGAAAACGTATAGAAGATTTAGGTTGAACCCCAGAGTTTTGAATTGGGGTTACCTTGGTAAGATACAAGTTGAGAAGGAGGTAGGGAAGATAGAAAGGATGAAGAAGTAGAAAGAGTATTTTCAAATGCTAGAAGGCAAGAGAAATCTGAACCCAGAAGAACCTGAAGGAATTGATTCCTGATTGTATTTGGAGGTGAGGGTGAAAGGATATTCACTGATACTGCTGAGTTTCTATCCTGGATAAAAGGTTTGGTACTAAAGTCAGGTCTGATTTTAAACAAATTGAATTTGACATCCCAGTGGAAATGTGTGATGATTCCTTGGTTATATGGACCTTAATCTTGAGAGAAAATAAAGGTTAAAGCTAATGTATAGAAATGGGATTTATAAGCACTGAGGTGATATTTGAAGCATGTTTTTTCATGACACTATGTAGAGCAAGAAGAGAAAAAAGCTTAAGAGAAAACTCAGATTAATTTAACATGTAAAAAAATCAGAGGGGCAAAAGGAGCTGTAAGAATTTTCTGCTTGCCAGAACTTGAGATTTCTCAATATAAAGTGACCTTTTTTGATATGACTAAGGTTATTCAAAATTATTCACAACAGCACAACGTATTTCTCTTCCATTGCCTTTTCGTTTAGATTTCCATCTTTCCCTCTCTATCTCTTTTTCTCTTCTCTTCTCTCTCTTCACATTCACACTGTCACATTTTGACTTCCTTTCTACTTTTTCCCTCCTTTCTCTTTCCGTAGTCTTTTCCTGTATGTTTAGTATTTGTTTCATAACATTAAGATGAAGTTTAGATAGAGCTTGAAATAGAGAAACAATTGTGCAGTGTGTCATGTTGTATGGAAATGATTAAACTAATAGGGTTCAATCATACGCCTCCTTCTATCTCTGGTTTTACAAATTTGTAGCTATTACTTGGAATCTGTTTTCTACTAATGAAGAAATCATAGCTAAATGGATGAATTAATTAGATTAAATGGAACTAACCATTTTAATCCTTTTCCAAAGCAAATTTATTGATGAGATGTCATTTCCAAATTTGTCTGTATTCTGTTTTCTCTTTGTTTTCTTTAGATTTACTCCACATTTTTCTTGATATTTCCCTGTGTGTTAGGAAGCTCACTTTTATGGATTACATAATTCAAGCTTCCATGCCCCTTGCTTCCAGCTAGATTGATCAATTGGAGGCACTGAAAAAATGGGGGGGTAGAGTACAAGTGAGATAGTTACTTCCCCATCTTCCCATCTGCTGGTCACACGTTTGCAATGGCTGTATTTCCAACCTTAGGACATGGTTCCTTTTGCAGAATTTTCTTTCTAGAGCCACAAGTCTCTTTATTTGTGATGTATATATGACCTATTCTCCTTCACATTTACTAGTGGTAGTGGCTCTTTGATCTGACTAGCTATGAGGTGCTTATTATCCCTTTTTGGTTTTCATGAATGCATTATTAATAGTGTCTTCCTTAAACTCTTCTCAGTTACCTCATTTAAACATTTTATTTGCTTCAGGTACACTAATGAACAGAATCTGTATCAGACTATAGGGTCTTTAGGGGTAAAAATCAGACCTTTTATATCTTACCTTTATTTTCCCAGTGCCATAAAAGGGTTCATAGAAGGTATTTTAAAAGTCATAATGGAAGAATGAATATAGGAATGAATGCTACTTTCCAGGTGAGTTTAGTAAAAATTACATTGAGAAAGAGGCAAAACAGCTTATTAAATAGACCTTGAAATTGTGTGACCTGATTCTAATCTTGACACTACAGACAGAAGAATGCAAAGTGTTGGTTATTTCTCCTCTTAAAGAAAATTCAAATAAAACACCACAGATTGCAATAGCACAAAATCTACATATGGAAGTACACATAGAAAAATTAGGTGGAAAAGTGTGGCGACTCACGAGGTTACAGTCAAAGGAATGTAAACCACAGGACTCCTTCCTTGAGAAGTCAACTCCCTGGTTTGAGATTAGCTCCTGCGGTTTGGCTGGTTACATGGTAGATGTTTAGCAAGCAATAACAGACATTTCCCTTTCTTCCCCAGGCAATACGGTGCCCAAACCAAAAAAAGCATTGTTCTAGCTACAAAACAAAATAAAACACAACAAAATGCCACAAGCCCACGATGAAGCATGTTGATGCAGTATTTTCCAGTGAGAATTTTAAGGATTAAGCAGGGGCATGGCCAAAATGGTGTTTCCTTTACATGACCTTCTTGTTGTACACAAAGGTAAAATGTCAACACACAATGAGCTAGTTTACTATAGGAGCTGCGTACACTAGAATAGACTTCTGTGCAGTAGAGGAGATGGAAGGGAGAGCTGTACTGAGGTGCCAAATGAACTAACCTTTTCCATTTGTGTTGTGAGAAAAGCCAGCGAGAGTGCCGAGATCACTCCTGCCTTACCACGTCTAAAGGGAATAGAGAATATACCTGCAAAATATTGGTCTTGCTTTGTTTGTCCTTTTACACAAATGATCCCATGGTTCCTAGGCTTGCTACCACTACTACTGCCATCACACAAGTCACTGTCAGTGTCACCATCAACAAATGCCTTCATGACCACCACTGCAATCAGGAATAATAGTAATGATAAGGCCTGGCTATGTTCCATTCATGTTGCTCCGTGAAGAAATAGGAACTATAATGGTGACTTCCTTCCTCATATTTCAATCTTTGTATATCAGAACTTTAATCTTTGTATATCAGAAATGTTTAAATACAGGCCACAATGCTACACTCTCACACTATGTACGAGACGTGCAAGCATTGTGTTCATGATGAGTCATGAATGCTAACTAGTAGCCGTCTATTCTCCTCTAACGCATTGCATGATTTTAAGCTACTTAGGAATCAGGTAAGAAAATAATTACTAAGGCAGCATTTCATCAGTATAAGCGAAAGTCCAGTAATTCAGAAGTGGAATAAAGCATTGCTACACACACACACACACACACACACACCAGGAATCTTAATAACCTTTGTAATTCAATCTGCTTCTTTCTTTGAGATTTTATTGAGATATAATTTATATAAAATGAAATTCACCCCCTTCAAGTGTATAACTCTTTCAGTATTATTAAATCTACCATCATGAAAACAGTGCCAAAATCTGGTTTTAGAATATTTATTTCCATCCCAACATTTCCCTTATGCCTTTTTTGCAGTCAGTCTCTGCCACCAGCACTAGCCCTGACAAATCACTGATTTCTGTCACCATTGTTATTGCCACATTTAAATTTCATCTAAATAGAATTACACACTAGACAGCCTTTTCTGTCCAGTTTCTTTTATTTAGCAAAACTGTTTGAGTTCCATCTATGGTGTTGCTTGTATCAGTAGTTTGTTTCTTGTTACTGAATTCTATTCCATTGTATGAATATACGACATCTTGTGTATTCATTCACCAGTTGGTGAATCTTTGCAATCCTTCCAGTTTTGAGCTATTGTTATAAATAATGCTTCGATGACCATTACAGACAAATCTTTGTGTGAACATAAATGTTCCTTTCTATTGTGTAAGATACCTGAAAGTAAAATCGCTGGATTACATGATATGCTTTATATATGTATATTTTGAGACAGAGTTTCACCCTTGTTGCCCAGGCTGGAGTGCAGTGGTGCGATCTTGGCTCACTGCAACCTCCACCTCCCAGGTTCAAGTGATTCTCCCGACTCAGTCTCCCAACTAGCTGGAATTACAGGCCCCTGCCACCACACTCGGCTAATTTTGTATATTTTTAGTAGAGACAGGGTTTCATCATGTTGGCCAGGCTGGTCTTGAACTCTTGTCTTCAGGTGATCCACCCACCTTGGCCTCCCAAAGTGCTGGCATTATAGGTGTGGGCCACCACGGCTGGCCAATATGCTTAAAATTTAAAAAAAAAAACACCAAAAGTTTACAAAATTTCTGTACTGTTTTGCATTTTTCCTAGCAATGGATGAGTGTCTCATTTGATTGGAGTCTTTAAATAATTGACGTTTAATATAATTATTGATATGTTTGAAATTAGGTCTGCCATTTTGCTATTTGTTTTCTGGTTTTGTCAGTTGGTTTACCTCTGTTTCTCCCTTTACTACTTTTTATGTTAAACAGAATTTTTTAGTGTACCATTTAAATCTGTTAAATTTTTACCTATATTGCTTCATGTTGCTATTTAAGTGGTCGCTTTATGGTATGCAGTATGTATCTTTGACTAATGTCAACATGTTTCAGGTTGACACTGAAGTATTTCCAGAACACAAAAGAAATCTGTACTGAAATAGCACACTCAACCCATGTTGATACTATTATTTTCATATATCACACCTATAAACATTAGAAACAAAATAATACTGTGTTTTAATTTTTCCTTTAAATATTCATATATCTTTTAGAGGAATTAGGAGAAGCAAAAATAGTTGTATATATAAACAGCATAGCATATATATAGATCAATATTGTGTGTATATATAGATCAATATTTTGTATTCACACACGTATTTACCATTTCTTGTGGATGCAGAATATAATTAGAATTGCTTCATTTCAGTCTGAAGGATTTTCTTTAGTATACGTTGTAGCACAGAGCAACTAGAAACACATTAAATTTTTATCTGGACGTGACTTTATTTTACCTTCATTTCTGATGAGTTGTTTTGTTAGATATGAAATTATTGGTCAGCACTTTTGTTGGATTTTTGGTTTTTTGTCTTTCCACTCTTATAGCAATGTTTTCAGTAATCCGTCGTTCCTGATGAAAGATCATCCACGTATAATACGTTGGTTTTTTTCTTGCTACTCTCAAAATCTTTCTCTTTTCTTCTAACTTTGATTATAATGTGTCTACTCATAGTTCTTTTGTGTGTTCCTCATTGGGTTTGTGAAACTTCTTATACATACATGAAGGATAATACATTTTCACCAAATTTGGAAAGATTTTAGTCATTATTTCTTTAACAACTCTTCTTCCCTCTTTCTTCTTCTCTCCTCCTGGCACCCCCACTTAAACATATGTTGTGACACTTGGCATTGACCCCACAGATATCTAAGTCTTGTATAGTTTTCTTCAAGTTTTTTGTCTTTCTTTTTCAGACTTGAGCTTTTTTCTTGGTCTATTTTTCACATTCACAGATTCTTTCTTCTGCCATCTCAAATACACTGGTTAGCCTATCTAGTTCCTTTTCAACTTCAGTTATTGTACTTTTGAGTTCTAGAATTTCCATTTTTAAAAAAATAATTCTTGCTTCTCTATTGATAATCCCTACTTGTTTACTCATATTTTGGATATTATCTTTTAATTATTTGGATATGTTTATAATAGCTGCTTTGAAGTCTTTACTAAATACAATATCTGGACTATTAAGCAGAAATTTTGATTGATTCTCTTTTTTTCCTTGGTCTAGTAATTTTTGCTTTAAAAGAAGACATTAGGCTAGGCATAGTGGTTCATGCTTGTAATCCCAGCACTTTGGGAGTCTGAGGTGGGTGGATCTCTTTGGGCCAGTGGTTTGAGACCAACCTGGCCAACATGAAGAAACTCCATCTCTACTAAATATACAAAAATTAGCTGGGCATGGTGGTGCATGCTCATAATCTTAGCTGCTCTGGAGGCTGAGGCATGAGAATTGCTTGAACCTGGGAGGCAGAGGTTGCAGTGAACCGAGATTGTGCCACTGCAGTCCAGTCTGGGTGATAGAGTGAGACCCTGTCTCAAATAATAAATAAATAAATAAATAAATAAATAAATAAATAAATAAATAAAATAAAAGTGGATACTGTAGATAAGGCATTGAAATGACTCTCGATTCTGTTTTTTTTTTCCTTGAGAGGTGTGTTTTTATGTTTTAGTCAGTGATAGACATGCATAAATACAAACTGAAAAACTCAATCTGCCTTGTGGTGTGCAACCACTGAAATCAATGCTAGTTTTTTGGTTCTGTCTTTTTAAGTGCTTAGTTCTCTAGAAGTCTCCCTGTGTCTGTATACTTCAGTGGTCAGCCAGTATTTTGTGCAGAAACTATACTCAAACTCCTCCAGCCACTAACGCTTCGCTTTCTGCCACCCAAGCTGCATTGGGGAGTTGAGGAACATCTTCAAAAGTGGAAGAAGTTTACAAGGCTTCTCATGCTTTTGATGTTGCCAGGTTCTCTGGTGTCTCCATGTGTGTATGTAGTTTGCCTATGCATATGAATTATATCAGCCTTTCTATGGTTCTCTTGCTTCCAAAATCTCCTCATCAAATTTCTTTTTTCCCAACTTTTATTATAGGTACAGGGGATACCTGGGCAAGTTTGATACATGGGTATATTGTAGCCAGATAGTGAGCATTGTACCCAGTAGGTAGTTTTTCAACCCACATCTCTCTGTCTTCCTTCTCCCTCTAATAGTTTGCAATGTCTGCTATTCCCGTGTTTATGTCCATGTGTGCTCAATGCTTACCTGCCAATTATAAGTGAGAATATGTAGTATTTGCTTTTCTGTTCCTGTGTTAATTTGCTTAGAATTGTTGCCTCCACCTCCATCCATATTGCTGCGAAAGACATGATCTCATTCTTTGTGTGCCTGTGTAGTATTCCATGATATAATCACAGCTCCTTTAGCCGGTCTACCATTGATGGGCACCTAGGTTGAATCCGTGTCTTTGCTATTGTGAACAGTGTTCCAATGAACATTTGAGTGCATGTGTCTTTTTGGTAGAACAATTTGTTTTCTTTTGGATATATACCCGGAACTCAGAATGGGATTGCTGAGTTGAATGGTAGCTCTGATTTAAGTTATTTGAGAAATTTGCAAACTGCTTTCCACAGTGAAAGACTTTTACAGGCTGAACTAATTTACGTTCCCACCGACAGTGTATAAGCATTCCCTTTCCTCTGCAGCCTCATCAGCATCTGTTGTTCTTTTGATTTTTTAGTAATAGCCATTCTGACTGGTATGAGATGGTATCTCATTGTGGTTTTGATCTGCATTTGTCTGATGATTAGTGGTGATGAGCATTTTTTCATGATTGTTGGCCATGTGCATGCTTTCTTTAAAGAAGTGTCCATGTCCTTTGCCCATTTTTTAATGTGGTTGTTTGTTTTTTCCTTGCTGTGACACCTACCCAAAACCAACTTTACCACCTCTGGCCAGTGAAATTTTCATAGAAATACCCTAAGCAAGAAGTTCACAAGTTTATTGTGCTGTTACCTTCCTTCTTTCCTTCTTTCCTTTCTTCCTTTCCTTCTTCCCTCCCTTTCATGCTCCCTCTCTCTCTTTCTCCCTTTTTTCTTTTCCTTCCTTCCTTTCCTTCTTTCTTTCTTTTTTTTTTTTGTTCTCTTGCTATTTTCTTTCTTTTCTTCCTTCCTTTCTTTTTTCTACAATACAATAGCAGTTTTCATGTCCTTTGGGTGTTTTCCAGTGTCCTGATATGGTTAATTTTTAATATTTTTTTCCAATCTTCTATTGGTTTTCTGCAAAAGGAAGTTGAATGACCTCGTGCAGCTATTAGTAAACGGAGAACCAGCTATTTTGCAGTGTTTTGTATGCAACATACTCCATTATCTGTGTTCTTTAGCTGACATCTCTATGACTCAGATACACTACAACAGGAAATATTCACAAACAAACGCAAGTCCAGTGAGTCTTTGATGCTCACATGGTTCTGTGGACTAAATTGCCACCCCCATTCATATGTTCAATCCCTGATTTAATGGGACTGTATTTGGACACAAGGCTTTTAGAGGATAATGAAGTTTAAACGTGAGAATAAGGGCAGAATCTTAATCCAATAGGATTCGTGTCCTTATGGGAAGAGGCAAAGAGATATTTTTCTCTGTGTCTCTGTTGCACTGCACTGAAGAAAAGCCATGTGAGCACATAGCAAGAAGGTAGCCACCTGCAAGTCAGGAAGAGAGAGCCCTCCGTAGAACCTGACTGTGCAGGCAGTGTCATCTCAGACTTCCAGCTTCCAGAATTGTGAAAAAGTAAGTTTCTGTTGTTTAAGCCACCTGGCCTATGGTATGTTATTAATTGCCTGAGCTGACTAATACACATGACATTCTCTTTCAGTTAATTATTGCAGCCCCATGAGGTTTTAGAAGTTTTCCTCTTCTTTAAAAAAAATTCTGTTTTCATTAATAAAAATACTTAGATTTGGTGGCCCAGTGCAGTGGCTCACATCTGTAATCCCAGCACTTTGGGAGGCCAAGGCGGGTGGATCATGAGGTCAGGGATTTGAGACCAGCCTGGCCAACGTAGTGAAACCCCATCTCTACTAAAAATACAAAAATTAGCCGGGTGTGGTGGTGTGTGTCTGTAATCCCAGCTATTTAGGAGGCTGATGCAGGAGAATCGCTTGAACCTGGGAGGCAGAGGTTGCAATGAGCTTAGACTGTGCCATTGCACTCCAGCTTGGGCGACAGAGCAAGACTCTGTCTCAAAACAAACAAACACACAAACAAACAAACTTAGATTTGGGGAAATAAAGTTAAATAGTCATCTAAATACCAATAATTTATCATAGAAGTTACAGCCCCTGAATTCAGCTGACTTAATGAAACAACTTTAGCAAAAATAAACAGAGAGACTACTAGCATCTTTTGTAGCTACCAAGTCTTAGATCATCTGGCAATTCCTCTTTCTCTGAGTATCAGATCTGGCACACTGATCCCGCATGTTTCCCTGGTAGCAATCTGCCAGTACTGAAGAGATGCTGCCCCTTCAAGTGGCCATGCCCTCACACCCATCACCCCCATCACATCATGTACCCCTCTTACAGCTGATCAGCTTCTCATTGATATGAAGTATTTCTGGATTGTACCTGCTACCACAGCAAAGCAACTTTTATTTGTGTCCCCAGCCTGAACATAGGTCCATCTCAGCTTAAAAGAATGAATTTCCACAGATGTCTTTGTGCATTTTTTTCTTCTAGTGACAGTTGAAGGGATTGAATTAAGGTGTTAGCAATTACATTTATTATACTTATTCAAATTCTTCTCTTTAATATTATACTTTAAGTTCTAGGGTACATGTGCACAACACTGTATATACATCTATAACAATATACATTGTGCCATGTTGGTTTGCCGCACCCCTTAACTTGTCATTTACATTAGGTATATCTCCTTATGCTATCCCTCCCCCATCCCCCCACCCCACGACAGGCCCCGGGCTGTGATGTTCCCCTCCTTGTGTCCAAGTGTTCTCATTGTTCAATTCCCACCTATGAGTGAGAACATGCGGTGTTTGGTTTTCTGTCCTTGTGATAGTTTGCTCAGAATGATGGTTTCCAGCTTCATCCATGTCCCTACAAAGGACATGAACGCATCTTTTTTTATTCAAATTCTTTAGAGAGCTGAAGACTTTGGCTCTCAGTGCCATCCATTTACAATCAAACTTTACATCTAGAAAAAAGCAAATGTGGCCACCACAGAGAAGTTAAGAGAATTCCTCCTACTTATAAAGCTTTCTGCTATCATTTTTGCCATAATTTATTTCGCTCTGTGCCTTTTCACTTTAGACCTCCATTACTGAGATCTATTTAATGATCTCTCTAATTTGGATAAACTTTCCACTATTATTGGAATGATTTTCATGTCCAGTGTTTTTCTCCATCACTGGCACTACGCAATGTGTAACACCAGGATAATCAAGGCATTGACATATCTGTAAGATAAATCAATAATATCCATTTGCAAATCAGTCCTGTTTCATTTCCTGAAGCATTTCATCTTAAAAAGCCCTGGAGCTGAGATTTTTCTCTCTGATGTAGACGATGCTATCTTGTTATTTTCTGCAAATAACACTTAGTACAACTGAAAACCAGCTGAACATATATATGTCCTCTAATTCTGCCCTGGAGCATCCAAAACCAGAAGATTAACATATCAGGTTAATAATCTCCTGGGTCTTTTTCTCGACACTGCATTTTCCTTACTTTCCCACAGGATAAGTCTGTTGGGATCTTCACCTCTGAGTTCTTAAGCATGAGTCAAACCTGTGGTGAAATAGTCCCATTGTTACTGTAACTGTAGGCATTGGAGGTAAAGCCCATCTTCAGGGGTTATTTCCAGGTAACAGCTTACTAAGAAGAACTGTCAAATATATATACATGACTGTATAGTGCCTGACACATGGAAGTCAGTAAGTAATTATTCAAACATTTACTGCCTAAATATAAGACTTTTTATTCACATTCTTGTTTACAACAGTAACAAATTTAAAAAGACTTGAATTTCTAATATTTGGATATTTTTATGATTTTTTAGAGTAAAGACTTTTGTAATTATTAAAAGAAAATATCAAATCTGTATGCATTGACCTGTAAAGGTATCTATAATTTACTAGTAAGGGAAGAGTCCAAGGTAAGAAAAAACATGCCCAGCTGGTTGGATTTTATTTTAATAAAATAGATGTAGATGTAGTTTTTTTTTTTTTTTTGAAGAGTATCTTAAACTTGGCCAGGCACAGTTGCTCATGCCTATAATCTCAGCACTTTGGGAGGCTGAGGCAGGCGGGTCACAAGGTCAGGAGATCGAGACTATCCTGGCCAACATGTTGAAACCTTGTCTCTACTAAAAATACAAAAATTACCTGGGCATGGTAGTGTGTGCCTATAGTCCCAGCTACTTGGGAGGTTGAGGCGGGAGAATCACTTGAACCCGGGAGGTGGAGGTTGCAGTGAGCCAAGGTCGAGCCACTGCACTCCAGCCTGGCAACAGAGTGAGATTTCGTCTCAAAAAAAGAATATCTTAAACTCAGTACATTATGATACATTTATTCAATGAAATGATACTTAAATATAAGACCTAATGATTTATCTGCATGTTAATTTATCACGAAGTGCTTCCTTAGTTCTCCTGTTTTTCCCAGTGCTTTTTATTGTCTCTTACACTGATCTGTCTTTTGTCCCCTAAGTATAAATAATTTCCAGAACTCTGCTCTTGAATCTTTTTTAATCTCTATTTCTTTGGTGGACTCCTCTACACCTATAACTTTAAGTCTCCCCTGCGAACAGTAGAAAGGGGCAAGCTGTGAGTAGTTGATAAGGAAATGAAGGTTTTCTACTACAAATAGAATTTTGACTGGGAAGATAGGGAGATGACCATTCCAAGCAGAAAGGAAAGTATAAGAAAATGAATAGTTACAAGAAGGAGCAGGACAATTTGGAGAACAGGTATCATCCTTGTGTATGGACCTTGAGACATGAAAGAAGGTTAACACTATATTCTGCAAGGATTGGAAAACTTAGGTTTATAGACAATTGAAACTCACAGGAGGGTTTTCCAAATGGGAAACAATATGAGTGAGTTCACTTAAAGAAGAGATTCCTATGACAGCATGATCAGGGAAGCTTTGACTGAAGAGACTCAAAAACTGAAAGGAGCTGAAGGAATGGAATGATACAGGTTGGAAGTAGGGAGGGGTTAGGTGGGGTGTAACACCAGGTATGGGAAAAGTTGATGCTCTAGCTCAGCAGTTGGCAAAAGTACAGACCCTTGGACCAAATTTACCTGTTGTCTGTTTTTGTAAATATGGTTTTATTGGAACACTGTGATATTCATTTGTTTACATATTGTCTATGGCTACTTCCATGCTACAATAGCCGAGTTGAGTGCTGAGACAGACACTGTACTGTTCATCAAGCCTAAAGCATTTACTACCTGGAACTTTAGTAAAACATAGAGGATGGCAACAAAGGTGAGCCAGAAATAAACAGGAAGTCTCAGTGCTGTTTGATTGGAAGGTCAGTGGCATCAGAGGACACCATGAAGTTGGAAAGAGTAAGCAGACATCTGCATCCGTGGTTCAAAGTTCCTAGAAAATAGTGGAGATTTTTAAAACCTACATTTATACACCTACATGTATAAGCATTGATGTTGAAACAAGGTCAAACTATGGACCTTTTCTGCATGGTCTAAATGTCCTCAAGGCTTTCCTGATCATCTTCCATGCTCTACTGACAATTTTTGAACTCGACGCCTGGCCAAGTTTGAGAAACGTTGGTTCTCCAGTTTAGGATAACTTAATACCCGAGCCAAGCCTTGAATCTGATGCAATTACTTTGAGCCACCTGAACAAATGGACAGTGAATCTTTGTTCCCTGAAGACATCTTTTCTGAAGAGATTTTAGATCACATTATCAATGTCAAAACAGATTATGGCAATTTATTGTCTTAATACATGAAGGTGTTTGTGAAAACTGTCAATCTACCAGCCTTGTTCTCAGAAGTTTTAATCAGAGAGCAATATTTTCAGTCCAGTGATTTGTATTATTATCTCCACGTTCATGCTGGAGATCATATCAACATTACAGAGGAAAATTTAATTCCTTGTTTTGGCCATTTCAGCTTTAATAATGTCTAATAAAAGTCATACCTCACTAAGGTGAAATTATATTTTCTCAGTGAGTTGTTAGTTTTGTTTTAAATATATATAAACCTAAGTGATGTGGCAATCGTTGTGATGAAGATAGGAGTTGTAGAGGAGAAAATTAAATGGGCATATGTGTAATGTGTCCCTTCTAAGGTCCTCTTTAATTTTTGTCACCTGAATATTCAAAAATAATTGTTTCTATAGGAAATTATTACTATTGGCATATCATGTTCTCTGCAGCTCTATCTAGATGTCTGCTTTCACATCAAATGCAAACATGTGATTCTTTGGAACATTAATCAGGCACTACAAGAAAAAAAAAACAGATTATTTTGTTGTGGTAGCATTTGAAGAGAAAAAAGAAAATAAACACAAGGAGGAAAAATAATAAGGAGATTTAATCTCCTCCCAAGTAAATTCCCTTTCTAGGGTTCTTTCTGAGCCAGTATGTAAGTCTTGTTTCTTAGCTCTTGGGAAAGAAGAGAACAGATTCAGAAAACCTAAAACTGTAATTTTGGGGATGATTTGATGACTTTCTGAATTTGCATGCATAGCCTTCTCTTATTATGAACATATTCTTGTATATTTGAGCATTACTTAAACTATCAAAAAAAAAATGAGCTCTATCGAACAGGGAAACCATCCCTGACAGGATAATGTGAAATTAAATAAGCAGCGTCTAATGAGATCTGTTATTACCTGCTCTTTGGTCATGCTTGGGCACGCAGTCTGAAGGCTCGTGTTTCTAAGTGCTATCATAAATCTTTCCGCCTATTTTGCTTCTGAAAATTCTAACTAATATGTTTCTTCTACTGTTGAAGTCTACATCTTCTTTTAAAACTCATTTAAATTTCCAGTGTTGAAGTCTATGTCTTCATTAAATCTTATCTTTGAAAAGATAAGAAAGTTTGCATTGCAACAGATCATTTTTAAGAAGATAAAATCCATTTGCTTAGAAGTGAGACGGTGTTAAGAATGCCATTCTGCCAGAGGAATTAATACTTGAATCTGGTGGGTGCATCCTTCTCTTTCCATTGCTTTTTATTAACATCGTTTTCATCCATGTTACCCTCAGGAATCTGTTTCTTGCGTTCAGCTCTTTGTTGGGTGAAGGAAAGAATTTCAACACCTGGCTGAGAGTCTAAGTCCATCTGCCTTGATGACAAATTGTTAGTGAAGATGTTATTTCCCAGGTAGCTATTTCTGTAATATGAGAGAAAGGCTCTTATGTAGCAAAAACATAAACTGATAATAGCCTGCCTCTATGAATATATCCAATTAACTCTTGCCTCTCTACATATCTATCTCATACATGTTTTATCATAACAGTTGCACATTTTGATTTGCTTCTCTAGGGAGATGTAGGTTATATAAGAAAAACATAGGTTAGGGTTCAGTAGAGCTGAGGCTGATTCCTGGCTTTGATATTTATTAGATGGATGATACTGATCTTTAGTACTGTGGGAACTTCAAACTCATTCTATCCAAATCTTAACACAGATCTGTTTTTCCTTAGGATCTGTTTCTTCTTTCTTATATTTTATCTCCATTTATGAAGCTGCCAGCCACTCTGACTCAAGTCACAAGCCTGAAAATCATGATAGGTTTTTCTTTTCTCCCTCCGCTGTGATTTTTCAGCAGTTAAAACTTGCCAATTTTTCCAGTTGCTGTGTTTCTCTGCAGTGTCCACCTTAGTGTCCTTCAAGGCCCTGTATACTGCCAGGCCTTGAAGGAGGGTCTAAACTAAGGTGGAAGCCTGAAGATCAGACCTGTACTGATCTATACTTATAGACCTAGACTGAAGAGCAAGTATCATACAGCTAATAAATATCAAAGCCAGGAATCAGCCTCCATTCTACTAAACTCTAATCTATGTTCTTATATAACCTACATCTCCCTAGAGAAGCAAATCAAAATGTGCAATGTTATTATAAAACAGACTTATTATAAACGGATCTGTGTTCTCACCGGCTGTTCCATCTGACTCCAGTTTCACCATCAATCCATCCTTCGTGACGTTACTCTTTGCTCTTGTGACCTCTCTAAAACACCAGGTGACCATGCTGTGTTCTCACATAAACTACTCCATGCCTCTTTGCGGCACACAGAATAAATGGCAAGTTCTCAGCACGGTCCTCCTGTGTCTTTCTAGTATCTGGCTCTGTCTAGCCCTCAGCCCTGCACCAGAGACTCCAGTCACACTCATGTTTCCTGAATGGACTGAGATCTCTCATGCTTATGGGCTTTTTCACACTGCTTCCTCTACTGTGAACAACTGTCCCCTGCAACTTCTTGTGGGAAATAAACAACAAGTGGCCAGGTGTGGTCTTCACACCTGTAATCCCAGCATTTTGGAAGGCCAAAGTGGGTGGATCATCTAAGGTCAGGAGTTTGAGACCAGCCTGGCCAACATGGTGAAACTGTGTCTCTATTCAAAAAAAAAAAAAAAAAAAAAAAAAAATTGGCCAGGCTTGGTGGCATGCACCTGCAACCCCAACTACTCGGGAAGCTGAGGCAGGAGAATTGCTTGAACCTGGGAGATGGAGGTTGCACTGCCTTCTAGCCTGGGTGACAGAGTGAGACTCCCTCTCAAAAAATAAAATAAAAATAAATAAATAAATAAATAAACAAGCACACAAACTAAAATGAAGCAAACAACAACGACAGTAACAAAAACCTTGAACAGTCAGGTTTAGCACTGAGGTTTTAGGAAGTGTTACAGATCCTCTCTCCAAAGATGCATGCATGCAACTAGTAAATACTTACCGAGAAAAGTAACTGTCTCCAACTTTTCCCTGAAATCCTTGTCTTGGGCTTAAAATAGCATTTTTAAAAAATTTATCTTTGCCCCTGTCTTCTTGTTGCATAACTTCACTTCTTACTTATTGTTTAGTCCTGAACTTCTCTTATGCACTGCTTCTATCTCACAGATTCTGTTGCAATAAAGTCTATAATTCAGCTACTATCATTTTAGTTCTGAAAGCAGTCATGTCAATAAACACCATAAATCATTCTACTGTAAAGATACATACACATGTATGTTTATTGCGATACTATTCACAATAGCAAAGACTTGGAACCAACCCAAATGTCCATCAATGATAGACTGGATTAAAAAAATGTGGCACATATACACCATGGAATACTATGCAGCCATAAAAAGGATGAGTTCATGTCCTTTGCAGGAACATGGATGAAACTGGAAACCATCATTCTTAGCAAACTATCACAAGAACAGAAAACCAAACACCGCATGTTCTCACTCATAAATGGGAGTTGAACAATGAGAACACATGGACACAGGGAGGGGAACATCACACACCAGGGCCTGTTGGGGGGTGGGGGGCTAGGGGAGGGATAGCATTAGGAGAAATAACATAGGTGATGGGTTGATGGGTGCAGCAAACCACCATGGCATGTGTATACCTATGTAACAAACCTGCACGTTCTGCACCTGTGCCCCAGAACTTAAAGTATGTTTAAAAAACGTCTTTAAGTCTTTTAAGTATAGTTTATATCTGTATTTGCCCCATATTTTCATATAGGTGATAATATAATAATATTTAAACTCTTAAATGTCATTGGCTCTGCACTGTAAAAGCACACCCTACCACTTAATTATCTTTTACTGGGGAAAATATGCATTGTACACTTGTTTTGTATAAACATTTTGCAAAACCAATTCCTTTTATGCACGGCAGTATTTGTTTTATGAGGTTTAAATACCACAGGGTAATTTCTGTATCCTTTCTCATTCAAGCTATGAACATAACACTTGCAATCATATGCTACCTCTGTGAGAAAGATGCTACCGATTTACAAGGTACATATGCTTTGAGTCGTTTATACATGGGTGGAGGTGAGTTGTACTAACAATGTATGTTGCTCATATAATGTAATGACAATCTAGTATGTATTCGTTGAGAAGAAATAGAGTGATAGAGTGTGATTATTGAACAGAATGAATCAAATTACTTTGAAAAGGGTGCAGTTAGGCTCTTACTCCAAGTAAAACCTAATCCTTGGCCATTATTTTCTGAAACATTACCAAGACATTCTTGGTATGTTGCGGTGTAATATCGCTTCATTTGTCTTTGATCATTTTCGACCCTGGATAGACAGGGGTAAGATGACACTCACCATAGTACAGAAAGAAAGATGTTAAAATAAGAAAAAAGAACAACAAAGACCATTGCCTCTTAGACAAGAGTGGGTAACATCTTAGGGGCTGCTACTTACCTCTTACCTCTCCTATTAACCTGATGTGTTGCATAAACTGTGTCAGAGCAGAAATTATTTGACAGGGCAACTATAAGCAACTATTCTAGCAGGCTCTTAAAAACATGGTGCTGCACAATGCTATTTTATGGAGTCAATATTGCCAGACAGATCATATAAGCCATTACTGCCTGCAGAGTTCCAGAACATACTGAATTATCTGCATGGAATTGACATAGAACAGTGAGGCCCAAATCTAGGAACAGAAATCTTGCTGTCTGTATTAAGTCAACAACTTAATGTTATCTCTCCCTGGCCTTGTTATACTCTAGAGTGAGATATAATTTAGTACACTGGAAGTTGTGTTGTGATGTACCAACAAGCTATTTATAAATAAATCTCCACTGTACCTAGGTGTATTGGTTAATTTTTTACCTTGAGACTCATAAATGCCAGGTTATCTCTAGAATAACAAGACTGTGGGCTTATTGTTATTGTCACCATCATCATTTAAAATAGCAAGGGCTAGACTACTCGCAGGGCACTACATATTATGCACTGAATTAAATAATATACAGTTATCACTGGGTTCTCAAATATAATTATAATACAGTTGTCACCAAGTCTCCTGCAGTGACACATGTGATAAGAATTCCTTTTGGGCTTGTCAGAGTCACATGTGTGTTGAAGCTTTTCCATTATTCTTTCCTGGATAAAAGGATGAAACCTATCGTTTTGGAAGATGACTGGTCCCCTGGAGAGTCATCCTGTCCCTTAAAATGTGTTTTCCTAATTTTCCTAATCCTCGTTACCACCTTGTGTTTCTTTGCACTTTGCTGGTTTATACATATGGAAGAGCCCAGAATTCTGAGCTGTGTTAAGGAGTGAAACCCGTGCCTGTCTGCTTTTAAGGGAAGAGCTCTCTCCCTCCATGGCTTCTGCCCTTTGCCCAGCCTGTGAGGCATTGCATCTGCCTATGTCTGTGAGGAGGCACACAGCCTCTGGGGCTGAACCGGTGAGGTCAAATAATGTTCTCACCATTTAGTGTAATTAACTCCAACCACCCATCTGTTGCAAGCCCCGTTACAGCCAACACAAGCAAGAGGAGGCCAAGAAGAAATTTCTCCTCATTATTAAGCCTAAATCTAAGCACTTGTCTGTCTGTAAAAACAGAGCGAAGGGAGGAAAACGAAACCAGGGCACGGGGTCTGAGGTTTCAATAAATGTCAGGGAGCGTCAAGTCTGTTTGGATTGCAAATTATTGCTGGCTGACGGTCTTACTATTTTACAGCTAGAGATTGCTGTCATGGGGGGGATGTGGTGGGAGGAACCTCTCACATCACAGCCAGAGGGGAACAGAAGTTACCAAATACTATAACAATCATAAAACATTACAAGAGGGACTTCAGCATTTGCTAAGTTTGGTCTTTCCTTAACGAACATTTCAAGAAACAACAGCCTACGACACTCAGCTCTTCCCATAGGGTTTGATGAAGTGCTGGATTTGCCGAAGATTGAGAGCTCATTTCTCTGGTTGACCCATTTGAAACTCCACTTCGTCCCTTTCTTCTGCTGAGCCACTTTAAACATCTGAGAGTGATAAAGAGGCCTAAATGTTTCAAGGTGAATTAATACCTCACTACATATCCTGGAGAAATACACACCACTAATTTGAGCGGCGGTTAAGACTGTTTTTCAGATGGATTAAATGAGTGGGCAATTACTGATTAAAATAAACCTAATGCCTGAGCATTCCAGCCCTGTCGATGGCTGAACCCAGGTCAGCCGCTTTCTATTGGTAGAAAGACTTTTCGCATTATGAAAACTGCACATGCTTCTTGGTGCTTTTGCTGAAGCTAATTAACATTTTTCATTCATTTTTTTTTTCCTGGCAAATGCTTCTTGAGACTCTATTATATGCCAAGTATTGTGTTAGGTGCACTGAAAACCAAGAAAATGATGGTCTTCATTCTTCTTGAACTTAGAGTAGAGTGCAGTTCTTTTCACCAAAGCTGTTCTGGTTTTAAATCATTGAAAAATCCCTCAAGTAATCTTAACACCAAAAAGGGGAAATTGTTCTAAGGTACAGGAGTAGCTACAGATCCAAAAGAAAGAAAAACAGGAGGACCTCACACAAGCCTGAAAGTTGGTACCAAGAAATAATTAAAAACAAAATTACTTTCTTCAGAGCTTTCCTTGCACTGTCTCTTCTTTCTGTGTCTCTTACAGCTGGGGTTTATTCTTCTCCTCCTCAGCTTTCTAGGATTTCTAGCTTTCTTTTCTTGAGCATGCATAGAATTAAATAGAATCTTCTCAGGCAAGCTGTCCATTTCAGTGCCCCAGTTGAGCTTCCCGTTTCAATGACCAACGCTTTTAAATCCCAACTCAGAATTTATGGAGGAGAAAAGTGGATTGTTGCACTTTGAATCAGGTGTATGCTCTTAGCACGTAATCCTGATTATAGGATTTCAGGTCTGAAATATGTGTCTTCAAGAAATTATGTAAACTGAATTTATTACTATATCTAATTCCTGTACCAATACATATTGTCCTTTAAAATACAACAAGAATAAATTTACAACTAAAGAATATCATAAACTGTGTTGTGAAATGTTAAGAAAGAGTCAGCATTTGAAGAAAAAAATGTAAGAAGGAAAAATATAATTATGCTTTCTGTCCCATTGCCACCTGCATTGTGAGGCAATCGCCCGACAAGAGCATGACTATTTTCTTTTCTTTTTCTTTTTTCTTTTCTTTTTTGAGATGGAGTCTCACTCTGTCACCCAGGCTGGAGAGCAGTGGAATGACTTTGGCTCACTGCAACCTCCGCCTCCCACGTTCAAGCAATTCTCCTGCCTCAGCCTCCTGAGTAGTTAGGACTATAGGCACCCGCCACCACACCCAGCTAATTTTTGTAGTTTTAAGTAGATACTGGGTTTCACCAGGTTGGCCAGGCTGGTCTCAAACTTCTGACTTCAGGTGATCCACCCTCCTCAGCCTCCGAAAGTGCTGAGATTACAGGCATGAGCCACTGCACCAGGCCCTCTTTTCTATAATCTATTTAATTTCTCATAAGGACCTAGGTAATATGCCAGAAACCCAAAATCACCTGCTGAAGCCTGACAACCCAATTCACAGGTGACCTTGAGAGAGAGTGGAGACGTGGATGTCTGCCCATAAAGTTATGAGTGTTATGTCTCTCTGTCCATATTTTCTGGGAAAGTCATTGACCTAAAGTTCAGATCTACACCATTTCCTGGGCAACAGCCGACAGTATGACCTGACGACAAGCCCCAGACTACATAAGTTTGGGTTCCCCAGAAGTAGAAACTAACTCAAATATTTGAATAAAATTATTTTATTTGGAGAGTGAAAGAAAACATCCATGGGAGAGTACGGAAGCAAGACAAGGAAGGGAAAGCAGCCAAGAAAGAGTGTGCTGCCAAGCCAGTAACAAGTGCGGGTACACAGAGATTCATCCTATGGGGAAAACTCTAGGAATCAGAGATTCAGATCAAATTAATAAAACCACGTGACTTAGAGTCACTCCCCAAGGAGGGTGAGGTCACCGAGGGAAATCATAGACAAACTCCAGTCACTTATATTGAGAGCTGCTTCTAGGGGTTTTTAATTCTCTACTTCAGTTTGCCATGCTGGCAGCAAAGCAATCTCTAGAGCAAGAAAAACCCTCAAAGAAATGCAGGTGCCCACAGCTGCAGTGAAGTGGTAAGGAAGGTGAGATGTCGATGGGGCACTAAAGTCATCCACTCAAATCCACCTGCTCAGATCTCTGCATGCCCTGTGTTCATTTCATTCTATCCTATATTGATTTTGCAAGGTGGTGGACAGACAGTGTTTATTAAACGATTAAATAACACACAACAGGAGGGATAGTGAGAGAAACCATCGTCTGCTTCAGTTGATTTCAAGGCTGCCATCAATATTCCTTTTCTTCTCTCCTTTCTACCCATTCTAGACATCCCTCATCCTTGTTCATTTCTGTTGATCTAGGATGCCTGCCAAGTAGAAGGCTCAGACCTTCATCACAGGAGATCCAAAGATCTGAACCTTTGTTTGCTTTGCCCTTGTGGAGCTGTAACTGCTACAATTGCACATTCTTGCAATTGCAACAATGCGACAAAATCATTCTGTCTAAAGTATGGCCAGGCATGGAATCAGCAAGATACATTGAGTGTCCTGAGTTTTATATATGTTCCTGGTTCCATTTTATAATGCTATTTCTTAATGATAATCAAAGTCAGTTACTCCTACCAGTTAGGTGGCAAAATGTGCTTTGGGTGCAAGAAAAAGCCCAAAGCCCACGGAGAGAGAGAAAGCAGGATTTGGCAGTTTGATGTTGACAGCATTCACTGAAATAATAAGGACACAGGAATGTGAGTGAGCAGGATATTGACCGGCATCTGCTATGCAGGCATAGAGAAACATGTCGTGATATTTTGCCAAATGAACCAAGTAATGGATCTTAAAGATTGATGACAAGAGTTTTGTGGAAAGATGTGTAGATGGGCTTCTCCACAATTACCCAATATTTAAAATTATTTTTTCCCATATGAATATTCTTTAGAAGATCCCAATAAAGGTGATCTGATTTAAACATAACGACCTATTTATGGTACTACAGAAAAAGAACTGAAGGAGTAGCATTGTTGACTGGGGTGACTGACTAGCTGTCAAGGGAGAACATGGATGGAAGAAATGTGGATGGAACTCAGTCTCCCATGAGGAGTCCCTGAATTCCTGATGGGGGCCACAGAGCCTCAGAGTTGAGAACACTGGCTCGGGCTTTTCACATCCGAGCCTCACAACATCTAAGTGAGGACAAGGCAGATCATGCAGCTGTTGTGATGGACCCAACACTCCACACCTTTAAACCAAGAGAAGTGTGTATGTCAGTATGTCACAGTTCATGAAGGTCTTCAGGTTGTTTAATTACAATACACATTCTCTTTTCTGGAAGAGCAGTCCCTTTTCTTCATTCTACTTCCACTTCTAACCTATCAAAATGCTACTCAACCTTCCGATTCCCAATTAAATTTTGTTCCTCCAAGAAACATTCTACTCTCCCTCATTCCCTTTTAAGAAGAGATGACTCTCTTCGCTTAACTTTGTTAAATGGTATTTAATAACGTAACACATACTCACTTTTTATATGTATTATATAGTCACTTATTTTTATGTGTGTATTACATATTCACTTATTTAATAGTTGTTTTTTCATATACCCTCACTGTAAATTACTTGAGGGTAGAAATGTGCCTTAGACATCTTCTTATCAGTCCCATAAAAAAATGCATCTAATGAATGCCAAATGTTTGTTGTGTGAATACGACTTTAATAACAATCTTACATAATTTTTGCCTAAAGAACCCTTACATTAAGTCTGGAGTTGATCATTTTTATTCCACAATAGGCTTATGAATCTTACACTAATCATCGTGGAAGGCACAAAGAACTGTGTATGTGTGCGTGTGTGTGTAAAACACATTGACATCTCACGCCTGTAATCCCAGCACTTTGGGAGGCCGAGGTGGGCAGATCACGAGGTCAGGAGATCAATACCATCCTGGCTAACACAATGAAACCCTGTCTCTACGAAAAATACAAAAAATTAATCAGGTGTGGTTGTGGGTGCCTGTAGTCCCAGCTACTTGGGAGGCTGAGGCAGGAGAATGGCGTGAACCCGGGAGGTGGAGCTTGCAGTGAGTCGAGCTCATGCCACTGCACTCCAGCCTGAGAGACAGAGTGAGACTCCATCTCAAAAACAAACAAACAAACAAACGAAAATCAAAAAAAACCTTGACACTTTATTCAGAGCAATGTTTCCATCTGTCTGTTAAAATGAGTGAATTTTTCCATCTCAACTCTTTCATTTGCCAACAGCACTGTCAGAGATTATGGCCACGCATGCAACTCATTTCTTAAATCAATATAGTTAGTTTTCGTGCCCACCAGAGTTGAGAAATGGCAAACACCAATTCCCTTTTCTTGTTTGTCATGGTATCACTATTCATTCTAGAATGCTGTGCATGTGTGTGTTTTAGTAATGACTCTGTTTTTTCCAAAGAAGTAAGTAAGGTAGTGAAGACATTTTTTAATTTATCAAGATATGACAGTTAGTACAATAAACTAATTTTCCCAACAATAATACTAGAAAATTAAAATAATAAGAACATTTGGGGATTTATATATTCATTATCTCATGTATATAATATTTATTTTTAGGGTTCATGAAAATAACAATGCTCATATTCCAACATTGGCTTTGCCGTCATGCAACTGACATCTGGGGGTAGAAATAACCAAATGATCACACAAAGGCAGTAATATGGCGGTCATGGAAGCTGTGTCAGACTTACATGGTGTGCTATGATGGGATAAAGCAGGGATCTGGATCCTGGTCAGGCAGGTTGTAAAGGATTCTCTGGAAAAAAGAGTTAGCAGAGGTTGATGCCGTGTATTTCCCAAAGTGCAATCTCTGGGGCAGCCTCAGCATCACCTGGGACTTGTCATTTGTGAATTCTTAGATCCCATCCCAGACTTACTGAATGACACTGCCTGGGGACTAGGGCTCAGGAATCTGTGCTCTACTAAGCTTCCCAGATGACAACGATGTCTGTGAAAGTTTAAGTGGGAGTTTTTAGGTGGTATGCCTAGAACACAGCAAATGAGGAGGATGTTGGCAGGAGAGAAGGCTAGGGAGGCAGGTTATATACACGGCATTGTGAAGTGAGTCAGGAATTGGGGTCAACAAAGCCACTAAATATTTTAAAGCAAATGAAATGAAGTAGGTACAGGAGCAGTGATGAGGTGACATGAGACTTACTGTTATTTCAAAAGACCATTCTGGGCCAAGTGTGGGGTCTCATGTCTGTAATCCTAGCACTTTGGGAGGCTGGAGTAGGGGGATCGCTTGAGTTTAGGAGTTTGAAAACAGCTTGAACAACATAGTGAGACCTCATCTCTAAAAAAAAATTAGTGGGATGTGGTGGCATGTGCCAGCTACTTGGGAGGTGGGAGGATCACCTGAGCCCAAGAAATCGAGGCTGCAGTGGGTCGAGCTTGTGCCACTGCACTTCAGCCTGGGCTAAGGAGCGAAATCCTGTCTCAAAAAAAAAAAAAAAAAAAAAAAAAAAAAACCAAAGAAGACAAACAAACAAAAAACATTCTATCTAAAGTATGGACAAGGGGGTTGAAGAGGCAGTAAAGATTGAAATGAGACCTGCTGAGGGTGTCTGGTTGTCCAGATGACAAACACTGGTGACTACGCCTAGGAGCAATATAGAAGAAAGTAATGGATTGAAGAGTCATTTAGGGAATAAAATCCAAAAGATTTGATAATTTGGCATTGTGAGAGCACAGCACCTTTAATTATTATAATGTGGCTTATATCTTCAAATTTATTTTTAAATTTATAGAATTATTTATGTATGTATTTATTTATTTATTTATTTATTTATTTATTTATTTATTTTTAGACAGAATCTCGCGCTGTCATCCAGGCTGGAGTGCAGTGACAGGATCTGGGCTCACTGCAACCTCCACTTTCCAGGTTCAAGGACTCCTCCTGCCTCAGCCTCCTGAGTAGCTTGGACTACAGGCGTGCACCACCACACCTGGCTAATTCGTGTGTTTTTTAGTAGAGATGGGGTTTCGCCATGTTGGCCAGACTGGTCTCGAACTCCTGACCTCAAGTGATCCACCCGCCTCAGCCTCCCAAAGTGCTGGGATTATGGTGTGAGCCACCACACCCAGCCAGAATATTAACAAGAAGATATGGCTGTCAGGACATTAGTAAATATTGCCCACCAGTCAGGGATAACTACAGTGACAAGAAAGACAATAAGTAGGTTGTCATTGTGACCATTTCTTAACCCCATCAGCAGGTAGCGCTTTTCCGTTAAGATTGAAGGTCATATATTTGCTCAAGAGCTACTCCAAAAATCCGAGACACTAATTTGTTAATTTCGTTGGCACCCTCATGTGCAGCACTTTTGCACAGAAGTGAGATCCTCTAAAGAACGTGACGAACATTCATTTGAAGCTTGCATTGAACCCTCCGAGTATGCGCCTGAGATAAATTTCACAGAACAAGACCTTAAATCCAGCTAGTGTCTCCGTAAATCCAAACATCCTGCTACTGAAAACAAAAACAGAAACGAAAGCCAAAAACCAAAACTCTGTGGAGTGTTTGTTCTAGCCATGGTAGATCAATTTCCTGAACGTCTACTATATGTAAGCCATTAGTAGAGGTGGAAGATGTCGTGGTAACTTGGCATGGTTCCTGCCTTCCCGTGGCTTACAGTTTGGTTAAATGATAGAGTCATGTAAATTGATGAGTACAATAAAAAGCTATGGGGGCTTCTGATTTATCTGTACAGACATTGATTCTCCCTGGAGTTAGGAAATAGTGCTCATGAAGAAGATAATACTATGCTGACTATTGCAATATAAGTATTTGACAAATGAAGGCAGTGGAGAGCATGATTTAAAGACACAAGTTGGGGTTAGCATGGCAAACATTGCTGCAAGACCCAAGCAAAGGTAGTAATGTGAGACATGCTAATTTTTTGTTTTGTTTTGCCTGTGATTTAAATATCTTATTGACGCTCCTCTGGCCTTTATATTTCAGAACTTGTTTTGTCTCCACAATCACATCGGTCTCGTTTGGCAGCTATCATTAGCAATATAGATGGTGATCATTTCTGCTCTATAACGTGTTGGATGATTCCCTTTGCTTTAGCCCAAAAAATACACAAAGAGCACAAAAAAATCAACTCAGTGCACACGTACCACGATCTTGTTGCAGACTCTCTTGCAGTAAAAGGACATGTGGGTTTTATATATTCCTAAACAGCATTTTCTTTGAAAATGCATCCAGGCCTGTTATTCTATTCTGGAGTGTGTCAAATTTTTTGGAATAGAAAACTCGAATGTTCCCCTACCTCTATAGAATGTTCTTTGCTTTATAAACCAAAGGAAAAAAAGAAGACAAGGAAGGTGTATGTTGGAGTAGAAATATGTCTGTATGTCTTAACATGCACATAGAGTGGTAAATTTTAAAAGCTATAAGTAACAATTTCATACCAATAATGTCTCAAGAAGGCCTCTCTGTTTTTTCCTATGGCAAAGAAAGGCAGCCAAGATTCCCTTGTTCAATATCTTGAAATGGGCTCTGTTTTGAGCCCATGGTATGTAACTCTAATGCCTGTGGAATATTGTTTAACCTTCCAAGCAATCAGGCATACTAAGTTGATTGCAGAGTGTGGAGCATACCTTTCTGGAGGCCTTATCTTGGGAGAGTGACAATTCAGAGTCTGTCTCTGATTCCCTCTTTTTCTTGTAAACTTCTGTTATATCTGAATTTCCTGAAGTTATAAATCCCTTATTTTTCCTGACCTAGAATAGTATTGCATAGACTTTTTACCTATTGGAGGAAATTAAAAAAAAAAAAATAGTAGAAGCAAATCACTCTGATCCCAGTTTATTTGTGGAACTTCAATAAGAAAGAAGAGAGACAGAGAAAACGAAACGAGAGAAAAGCAGGAGAGAAATGAACATTTATTGAGCAAATACTATGTCATGCACAGTGATAAGCACCTTACATAAGTCATATCTTTGTATGTATTTATAACTTCTTCATGGAGTTTCTGTCAGTTTTCTAGATAAGTAAGCTCAGAAAAGCTAGGCAAGTTAGTCAGTAGAAGTTAGAATTCAACAATGATTTAAATGCTTTCCTTACTCTGCCACCTCATGTATAAGCATAATTGTACCAGCATTCTGATCTGTTTCAAGCACCATATTTTACCAGCAGAAAAGTATTTAACCACTGGGCATGGCGACTCATTCTTATAATCCCAGCATTTTGGGAGATCAAGATGGATGGGTTGTTTGAGCCCAGGAGTTCAAGATCAGCCTGGGTAACATAGTGAGACCCCGTCTCTACACAAAACAAAAATTAGCTGGGTGTGGCGGCATGTATCTGTAGTCTCAGCTTCCTGGGAGTCTGAGGCAGGAGGATTGCTTGAACCTGGGAGGTCGAGGCTGCAGTAAGCTATGATTGCTCCAGTGCACTCCAGCCTGGGTGACAGAGTGAGACTGCAAAAAAAAAAAAAAAAAAAAAAAAGGTACAATTAAAAAATAAAAGTATTCAACCTAAATACAAATAACAAGACAAATCAATTGGCATAATGAAGAAAAGTAGTTTGCTGGTGGGCTGAATTCATCTCTCCTTAACCAGTGGCTATTGCATTACATACACACATTCGAGGATTGGCAAGACATACCCGAGTTATCTTCTCGGTGCTGACTTCTAGCCTTTCCTCTTTTAGTGTCTCTTCCCTGGCTGTTCCAGTGCCAAAGTCAATCAGTCAAATTTCTGAAGGATGCCAAGACTTTTCATTCATTCAGCAGCCTTTCAACAAGTCTTTATTGATTTTTTTTTTATCAGTCAGAGTCCTGGCAGGAAAGAGAACTCATTGCAGATGGTACAAATGAAGAGATTTTAATGAAGGGTCTACTTAATGATATGTAGATAGGGTTACAAGTATAAATCTAGAGAGGATGCAGTGCTTAGAGATTAGGAGCAGCAGGAAGCCATTACACCTCCAGGGTGGAAGGAATTAAAGGAAGAATTGCTTTATTTGTGCCAGGTTAGAGCTGCAACTCCAGAGGAACAGGATACCTGGCAGGAATTGTGGAGGAATTCAGCTACTGCTAGAGATGAATGGAAGCAATGATGCGACAGAGAGGAAATACCACAACCTCTCTCTCCTCCCTCCCTACACTCACTTCACAGTACCTCCCATTGGCTGAAAGCACCCAGAAGCCATCTGACAAGGGATCCAGTCCAAAGGAGTCTACCTCCCAGGGCACAGAGCAAAGCAGAAGAAGAGTAGAAGATGAATCTGTGGCTGGGTAATCCCAGTACTTTCAGAGGCTGAAGCAGGAGGACCACTTGAGGTCAGGAGTTGGAGGTCAGCCTGGGCAATATAGCAGGACCTCTTCTCTACAATAATTAATTAATTAATTAATTAATTAAAATAAATTAGATGGCATGGTGGCACACGCCTATAGTCCCAGCTACTTGGGAAGCTGAGGCGGGAGGATTGCTTGAGCCCAGGAGTTCGAGGTTGCAGTGAGCTGTTATCATGCCACTGCACTCTAGCCTGAGTGACAGAGTGAGAATTTGTCTAAAAAAAAAAAAGCATCAGTGGGAGTTAGGGATGACGAATAACTTGCCCAAGTGCTAACCAGATTCCTGGACCTAATTTAGGCAACGAACAGTGAACACAGAATAGAGCCATGAACACAGTAGATTCAAATTTTGCACCCACAGAGCTTGCTTTCTATTGCAAAATAGAGGCAAAACAAAACAGGGATGGAGAATGAGATGTGGGATGTTCCATAGTGATACAAGCTAAGGAAAAATGAAGGAGGCAGGAAAGGGAACTTCAAAATCTGTGGAGGGTAGAACTTTAGACAGGGTGACTAGAGGTGTCTCACTTCACTAAAAAGGATTCCCTGAGATGGTGATGTTTCCAAAAAGACCTGATGAAGTGGAGGAAATGCACCATGCAGGCAGTGGGAAGAGGGAGCATGGAGTTCAAAGAAAGCCCGGGCCCAGCATGGTGAGGTGTGGGTAGAGGGAACTAAATGAGGAGTCATGGGCGACAAAGCCAGGAAAATACTCACTCCATAGCATTTGTATCAGTCTTATCTAATTGGCATATTCTCTCAACTGGGGAAACCACTACTGCAAACACATGTTCACGAAAGCCTTATATAATGAGATTTTCTACACACACACACACACACACACACATACACACATACAGATATACATGCACAAATATATTCAATCCTTAAACAAACAAGGTTTACTCATTATTTATCAATCTATCTGTTTATATATCTATCTGTTTTTATAGTCTGCTATGAAATATAAAATATATCACTCTTATCTCTCCATCACATGGCTTCTGGTTTATGTTTTGTCTCTGACCAGATTCTGTACACAGGGATGAAAGACTGACAGCAGAATAAAAAAGAAGCTGAAAGAGTCAAAATGATTCACCCATCACCATCTAGTATGGGTCAGTTCGCTGTGCTAGGCCAATTAATGGACCACCTTCCTGTTTACTGCTTAGTCATTTTGGGATGTGATGTCCATTCCTTTTACAATCAATTTTTGCTAGTGTAATGAGGGCATATGATGCAGAGTATGGCAACTGATGTATCTGATATTCTTTAAAATTCTCTTTTGAAGGGATTGTGGCTGTTACTGCTTCCCAGAGGAAGCTATGACATCAGAAAGAAATTGATTTCATTTATCTTACACCCTGGACCCTGTAGTTTTTCCTGAACCCTTAAAATATATTTTGTCTGCATGGAGTAGCCACCATCACCTTTCACCTATACCATCACCTTTACCTATATATTACACACACACACACACACACAACACATCTATATGTTTATATACATACGTGTATATGTATATCTCTGTGTGTGATATATATATTTTCTTCTGTTTATAAATAAATGTCCTTTCCAATACTTTTTCCCTAAGATACTCTTGTTCAGCCATCAAGATTTCACAGTCCAGATTTCACAGTCCCTTCACTGTGACACTTTTCTAGATAAATCTAGGCAGTCTCACCCAGGCTAGATTCTTCATGACCCCATGCCACTCAGTTCAGACCTGTGTTAAAGAACTATTGATGTTGGCTTGTGGTTTCTCTCTTCACAGGCCAATGATCCCAACTAGACTGTGAGCTCCATATGGTGAAAGACACAGTACACTCATTTGGGTCCTTGTCTTTACAAAGGGTATGATTCATTTCTATTGCTTAGAGTGGATTATAAAGGTAGGTAGGTAGGTAGGTAGGTAGGTAGGTAGGTAGGTAGGTCGATCGATCGACAGATAATGAGTAAACCTTATTTAAGGATTGAATGTATTTGTGCATGTATACCTGTGTGTGTGTGTGTGTGTGTGTGTGTCTGCATCTGTAGAAAATCTCATAAGGCTTTTGTGAACATGAGTTTGCAGTATTGGTATCCCCTATTGAGAGAATATGCCAATTAGATCATAGATGGTTGTGTAAAACTGGCTGTAGATTTCAATTTGCTAAAATACTCAAATAACTTACATCTTAAACATAGATACTTTGTCGTTGACTATAAAACAGTCACAGAATACTCAGCTTCCCTCTAATCTAATGACCTTGCTGGACTAGTCATCTGGGAGGTCTTTGTGATTTTATCTTATCTGTATTTGAGCATCATAAAGATGAGTAGCTAAAGTGTGGTTAATAAACCCCAGCTGGGCATTTTCAAGGTGAATAAACACACCAGGTTTTTCTACTGTTTTTTCATGTGGAAATGATGAATAAAAGTCACAATTCTTATTTTCATTATAAGTGGAAAAGTAGAAGAAATATCAACTTATGATACTTGAGGCTATTATAAAGTGTTTTAGAGACACCCTGAAAGTTTTAAATGATTATAACTCCAGTCAAATTTTATGACTGCTTGTAGATTTTCATGATCAAAGAAAAAGCAAACAGAGAATACTTTTTAGGTTGAAAGATATTCAGGACTTTACAATTGTTTTCTTGGCCCTCCTTCTATTCTTAGAATGATTAATAGTTTCACAATGTAAAAGCACCCACATTTGGGATTAAGTAACTGAATGAATTTAATTCCTGAATCCATTCTTCATCCACCCCAGGCATGTTGCATAATATAGTATCTCAGTGATTAAAAATACAATGACCTAGATACAAGAGAAAGTCTTCAAAAATGTTCAGCTACCCATTATATTACATTCCATAAGTTTTAACTCAGTTTCTTATTTTACTAAAAAGCATATTAGTACAAGTAACAAAATTTGAAAAGAGGTATAGATTAGGTTTTAGTACTATTGATGCTAATGTGCTGATTTTAATGATTTTATGTGGTATTACAATAGAATGTTCCTGATTATAGGAAATGCATACCATGTACATGAGTAAAGGGGCAATATGTTTATAACTTATTTTCAGGTGATTCAGAAAAAGTAATATATGTACATATTTATGGAATATAGGCATTAATATGTATGAATATTCGTACAATATATGTATGTGTAAATATGCATAAACACATATAAATGTGTTCATAAATATATACATACATGTGCATATATAGGCACACCTGTATATATGCATGTATGTGGCATATGCATATGATATACATATATATAAACATAGGCATATATATGGTATGCATATACAGGTAGTCTAACAGATTATATGTTTACGTACATATGCATGCGTATTATCCCCATTGCTATATCATTAAAACACATTTGGCATTTTTTATGTTTTACATAATTGTTATGTATATTTTGTAAATGTTAAAAAGTTTCACATTTATGGAATATGAATAACACACAAAAACTCTTTTAAATTAATCTTTTTTAAATTGACAAATATGGTGCATATTGTGTACACCATGATGTTGCGACATATGCGTACATTGTGGAATGACTATATGACGCTCATTCACATAACCACTATTCACATACTTCAGATTTATTTTGTGGTGAGCACACTTAAAATCTACTCTCTTAGCAATTTTAAAGTATACAATACATTGCTATTAATTATAGTCACCATGTCGTACAATAGATCTCTTAAACTTATCCCTCTGGTCTAACTGAGATTTTGTATCCTTTGACAACCATCTTCCCAGTCCCTCCTACCACCACCCTCCCAGCCCCTCATAACCACCATTCTATCCTCTGCTTCTGTGAGTTCACGACATTTTTAGGTTTCATATATAAGTTAGATCATGTGGTATCTGTCTTTCTGTGCCTGGCTTATTTCACTTAACATAATGCCCTCTGGGCTCATCCATGTTGTCATAAATGACAGGAATTCTTTTTCTTAAGGCTGATTAGTAGTCCGCTGTGTATATAGCACATTTTCTTTTACACATTCATCTATTGACAGTCATTTAGGTTGGTTCCATATCTTGACCATTGTAAATAATGCTATAACGAACATGGCAATGCAGGTAACTCTCTGACAAAATGATTTCGTTTTTTAAGTATGGCCAGTAGTGAGATTGCTGAATCATATGGTAGCTGTATTTTAAATTTACTGAGAAATCTCCATACTGTTTTCCATAAAGGCTGCAATAATTTACATGACCAGCTACAGTGTGCAAGCGTTCTCTTTTCTCCACAGCCTCGCTAACACTTCTTGCTATTTGTCTTTTTCTTAATAGCCATTCTAACACACGTCAGGTGATATCTCATAGTAGTTTTAATTTGCCTTTCCCTAATGATTAGTGATGTTGAGTATTTTTTTTCATATGCCTGTTGGTTATTTGTCTTCTTTTGAAAAATGTCTGTTTAGGTTCTTCACCCAGTTTTTTTTTTTTTTTTTTTTAAATTTATTTATTATTATTAAACTTCAAGTTGTAGGGTACATGTGCACAATGTGCAGGTTTGCTACATATGTATACTTGTGCCATGTTGGTGTGCTGCACCCATCAACTCGTCATTTACATCAGGTATAACTCCCAAAGCAATCCCTCCCCCCTCCCCCCTCCCCATGATAGGCCCCGGTGTGTGATGTTCCCCTTCCCGAGTCCAAGTGATCTTATTGTTCAGTTCCCACCTACGAGTGAGAACATGCGGTGTTTGGTTTTCTGTTCTTGTGATAGTTTGCTAAGAATGATGGTTTCCAGCTGCATCCATGTCCCTACAAAGGACACAAACTCATCCTTTTTTATGGCTGCATAGTATTCCATGGTGTATATGTGCCACATTTTCTTAATCCAATCTGTCACTGATGGACATTTGGGTTGATTCCAAGTCTTTGCTATTGTGAATAGTGCTGCAATAAACATACGTGTGCATGTGTCCTTATAGCAGCATAATTTATAATCCTTTGGGTATATACCCAGTCAGGGATGCCCTCTCTCACCACCCCTATTCAACATAGTGTTGGAAGTTCTGGCTAGGGCAATCAGGCAAGAGAAAGAAATCAAGGGGATTCAGTTAGGAAAAGAAGAAGTCAAATTGTCCCTGTTTGCAGACGACATGATTTTATATTTAGAAAACCCCATTGTCTCAGCCCAAAATCTCCTTAAGCTGATCAGCAACTTCAGCAAAGTCTCAGGATACAAAATTAATGTGCAAAAATCACAAGCATTCTTATACACCAGTGACAGTCAAACAGAGAGCCAAATCAGGAATGAACTTCCATTCACAATTGCTTCAAAGAGAATAAAATACCTAGGAATCCAACTTACAAGGGATGTAAAGGACCTCTTCAAGGAGAACTACAAACCACTGCTCAGTGAAATCAAAGAGGACACAAACAAATGGAAGAACATACCATGCTCATGGATAGGAAGAATCAATATCGTGAAAATGGCCATACTGCCCAAGGTAATTTATAGATTCAATGCCATCCCCATCAAGCTACCAATGAGCTTCTTCACAGAATTGGAAAAAACTGCTTTAAAGTTCATATGGAACCAAAAAAGAGCCCGCATCTCCAAGACAATCCTAAGTCAAAAGAACAAAGCTGGAGGCATCACGCTACCTGACTTCAAACTATACTACAAGGCTACAGTAACCAAAACAGCATGGTACTGGTACCAAAACAGAGATATAGACCAATGGAACAGAACAGAGTCCTCAGAAATAATACCACACATCTACAGCCATCTGATCTTTGACAAACCTGAGAGAAACAAGAAATGGGGAAAGGATTCCCTATTTAATAAATGGTGCTGGGAAAACTGGCTAGCCATAAGTAGAAAGCTGAAACTGGATCCTTTCCTTACTCCTTATACGAAAATTAATTCAAGATGGATTAGAGACTTAAATGTTAGACCTAATACCATAAAAATCCTAGAGGAAAACCTAGGTAGTACCATTCAGGACATAGGCATGGGCAAAGACTTCATGTCTAAAACACCAAAAGCAACGGCAACAAAAGCCAAAATTGACAAATGGGATCTCATCAAACTAAAGAGCTTCTGCACAGCAAAAGAAACTACCATCAGAGTGAGCAGGCAACCTACAGAATGGGAGAAAATTTTTGCAATCTACTCATCTGACAAAGGGCTAATATCCAGAACCTACAAAGAACTCAAACAAATTTACAAGAAAAAAACAAACAACCCCATCCAAAAGTGGGCAAAGGATATGAACAGACATTTCTCAAAAGAAGACATTCATACAGCCAACAGACACATGAAAAAATGCTCATCATCACTGGCCATCAGAGAAATGCAAATCAAAACCACAATGAGATACCATCTCACACCAGTTAGAATGGCGATCATTCAAAAGTCAGGAAACAACAGGTGCTGGAGAGGATGTGGAGAAATAGGAACACTTTTACACTGTTGGTGGGAGTGTAAACTAGTTCAACCATTATGGAAAACAGTATGGCGATTTCTCAAGGATCTAGAACTAGATGTACCATATGATTCACCCAGTTTTTAATTGGATTGTTTCCTTGAGTTGCTAGAGTTCCTTTGTATATTTTGAACATTAACTTCTTATCAGATGTATGGTTTGCAAATATTTTCTTCCCTTCAATAGGTTGTCTTTTAATTCTGTTGATTGTTTCTTTGACTGTGCAGAAACTTTTTAGTTTTGTGTAATTCCATTGTCTATTTGTGCTTTTGTTGCCTGTGCTTTTGGGGTCATATCCAAAAAACCATTGCCTAGCCCAATGTCATGAAGCTTCCCCCCTGTTTTCATCTAGTAGTTTTATTGTTTCAGATCTTACATCTAAAACTTTAATCCATTTTGAGTTTTGTATGTGGTGTGAGATGAAAACCTAATTTTATTCTTCTGCATGTAGATATCCAATTTCCCAGCACCATTTATTGAAGAGACTCTTCTTTTTCTCATTATGTGTTTTTGGCATCTTCTACCTTTGGTTATTGTGAATAGTACCACTATAAACATTTGTGTACAAGTATTTTTTTGAGACCCAGCATTCAATTCTTTAGTGTATATTCCTAGCAGTAAAATTTCTGGGTCTTAGGAAAATTTTAGCTTTTTGAAGAACTGGCAAACTTTTTCCATTCGCATTTGATGTTAGGAGCAGGATTCATAAAGTCATAATGCAGATGTAATCTCTGAATTTCAGCAGTTGATTTGTACACTCACATGCATCTTACAAACACCTTGAGCAGGACCTGGGGGGAGTAGACAGAGCTCAGTGAAATCTGTGCCATGCCTTCAAGGAATTCTTATTGCAGTATCAACAGACTTCAGGCGAGAGGAGAGATCACTTAAGAAAAGTAGAGGCCAGGCGTGGCATGGTGGCTCATGCCTGTAATCCTTGCACTTTGTGAGGCCAAGGTAGGTGGACCACTTGAGCTCAGGAGTTGGAGACGAGCCTGGGCAACATGGCAAAACCCCGTGTCCACCAAAAATGCAAAACATAGGTTGGGAGTGGTGGCGTGCACCTATGGTCCCATCTACTTGGGAGGTTGAAGTGGGAGGATTGCTTGAGTCCAGTAGGTGGAGGTTGTAATGAGCTGGAATCACACCACTCCATTCTGGTCTTGATGACACAGTGAGATCCTGTCTCAAAATAAATCAATAGTTAATTAATAAAAAGAAAGGTAAAGATAAGGGAATGTGGAATTATGTCACTGTTTTTAAAGGACATGATAGAGATGAATAAATAAAATTAAGGATCAGAGGTAAAGTATAAGAGTTCTACACATAATCTATGATTCAGAAATATGCTCTACATATTTAAGCAAAGGGCTTCTGGTCTTTATCTCAGTCCTTTTTTTCTGGTTGCTCTACTTCTTTCCAATTTCTAACCTTATGAATGTCCCAGGGTCCATCTCTGAGCCCTGTCTTTATCTACCCCACACTCCCTAGAAGTCATTAAATTTCATGGCTTTAATGTGTTGCATACACAGACAATTCTCTGTTTTTTTAATCTCCAACAGGACTTCTTCTCTAAACTCCAGAATTATCTGCCTGCATATAAGACTTTTCCATAGGGTATCCAATTGACACCTAAAATGTAGTATGTCTGATACCGAACACCTAACTTTCCCTCCCAAACCTAGTCCTATCTCTTTCTTCATTACCTTAATAGGTTCACAGTCACCTATCAGAGTTTAGACCAAATATTCTGCCTTTTTCTCAAACTCCATATTTAATTTGTTAACAAATCCCGTTGGCTCTGTCTTCAAAATGTATTTATATTCTACCACTTCTCACTATCTAAACTGACCCCTCCTTTGTTCCAAGCCAACATCATCTCTCACCCAAAATACTGCAATAGCCTCCTAACAGGTCACTCTACTTAGTTATTTTTCTAGGTTTCTGGTCACATGTGGTTTTATCAGTGAGGTCTTCCCAAATAACGCTATTTAAAGTAGCACTCCAGCAATCCCTAATTCTATTTGTCGCTTTGTTTTCTTCTATAGAACTTTACACCATGAAATAAATTGTATATTGTATTTATTTATATATTTCATCTTCCCCTAAGTTAGAGTGTGAGCTGCAAAAGAGCAGCGACTTTTGTCTGATTTTCATTTTTATTTTTTAACTGGGTGTGTATAGAGCCTAGAATAATGTTTAGGACATAGTAAAGGCTTATTTTAGGTATTTTTGTATGAATGAATGAATAACAATATGTTTGGAATACTTGTACAATCTTCCTTGTGATGAACAATACTTACCTAAGAAATCAGTTATATTACGTCTATTTAAACATAGTTTAGAGTCTAAAGATACTCGAAAGCCAGGAGACACTCATATATGAAACATTTTCGGAGTAAATATATACTTCCCTAAGAGGTTTGGATTAAAAGATGCTGACTCAAGTTGATCTGTGGCCTTCAGCACTGAAAGTATAAACCCACTTCTAATCCTCTAGTGAAATATTTCTGGACTTAGTAGCTGCAGATCATGGTTGTAGCTGTGTTTCTGGAATATACCAATGATGTGATCACTGGGCAAGTTGCTTAATCCACTTTGAGCTTAAGCTGTAAATTGGTGATGACAATAATAACAAGGACCTCACAGGATCACAGTGAAGATCAGTCGAGATTATGGTCTTGTTTTATAAAATTCTAAACATTCTTCAGATATGAGGATAAGGTTAAGGACTATGTTTTCAAACAGAGAAAACATACACAAAGTAATAAGCTCAATGCTACATTTGTCTAACCACAGCATATTTCTTTGCTATGGAATATATTTAAACTTATATGGAAGGAATTGTTCTAGCCTGCTTGACAGAATATTTTAAGCCCTGTTAAAATAGGTTGATAATGTATGGTTTTACAAACGTTATTTCTAGGCTTCATAAATGGGCTTGGATTTCTCAGCTACATGTTAGATCAAGCCTACCCCCCTCCTCCTCATTCATTTGGGATGGAGTCTCACTCTTGCCCAGGCTGAAGTGCAGTGGAGCAATATTGGCTCACTGCAACCTCTGTCTACCAGGTTCAAGGGATTCCCCTGCCTCAGTCTCCTAAGTATCTGGATTACAGGCATGCACCATCACGCCCAGCTAATTTTTTTTTTTTTTTTTTTTTTTGTATTCTTAGTGGAGATGAGGTTTCACCCTGTTGGCCAGGCTGGTCTTGAACTCCTGACCCCAAATGATCCACCCGCCTTGGCCTCTCAAAATGCTGGAATTACCAGCATGAGCCACTGTGCCTGGCCATCTTCTATCATTTTTAAACATTAGTCTGGGAAATGCTCAGCAGGTACCTAAAGTACACACATATAGGACAAAGTGAGTTTTAAGGATGTTGATCGTGATCTAGGTCTCAAATCTGCCTTGGGACTTTGGTTCACTAAAATGACGATGTTGATTGTGATCTAGGTCTCAAATCTGCCTTGGGACTTTGGTTCACTAAAATGACCATCCCAATTGATCAAGTAAACTTTATTTTCTTCTTCATTATCATAGTCATCACTTACCCAACACTGACTATCATCTTCATGCCAGTAACTCAACTCAGAATTTCATATATTATATTTTATTCTTTATAAAATCTTCATGAGGTCGGTACAGGTGGACCCTGACTTAAGAGTTTTGGACTTTACAATGGTGTGAATGCAACTTGCATCCAGTAGAAACTATACTTTCAGTACCCTACAAACATTCTGTTTTTCACTTTCAGTACAGTATTCAATACATCACATGAGATATTCAACACTTTATTATAAAGTAGGCTTTGTTTTACATGAGGTTGCCCAACTATAGGCTAATTTAAATGTTCTGAGCACATTTAAGCTAGGCTAGGCTAAGCTATGGTGTTTGGTAGTTTAGGCATATTAAATGCACTCTTGACTTGAAATATTTTCAACTTAGATTTATCAGGACAGAACCCCATCATAAGTTGAAGAGTATCTGTATTATTATCGTCATTTTACGATGTAATATATTAAAACTCAAGGGGGTAAAATAATTTTTAAGAAGAGGTGGCAGAGCTAGACTTTAGATTCAAACCTAACTTCAACACTTATGATTTTGTGACCATGTAAGCCTCTTTTATGATACCCACATTTCTTCATTTTGTAGTTACAAGTAGATATGTAGTTCCATAAAGGCAGGTGGTCTCAAAAAAAAAAAAAAAAAAAAAAAAAAAAAAAAAAAAAAAAGACGGAAGGAGAGAGAAAGAAAAGAATAACAATACAAAGAAATGAACACAACACAAAGATGAGGTCTTGGAAGAGAAGCCATTTCTTCCATTTTTATCACAACACTTTTTTGGGACTAGACGTCCTCTCACCCAGACTTGACCTAATTTCTTTAAGACTTAGACACATGAGTGTGGTCATTTTCCCTGGCCTCCTGTGGGTGCAGAGTTTGGTTGCAGTATTACTTACAAGTCTTCGTTCCTATTGACTCTAGACTGTCTAACAAATATATAATCTAAAAACAAAAAATATTCTCAGATCCCCTAAATATTCAATAAATAGATTTGATGGATATACCCTTCCTTGTATTGCTTTCAGACTCTTAGTAAAACACTGCTGGGCTGTTTGCTCCTTTTACACGTACCGTTCAGCACTCAGTTAAAAGAATGTGAAGCCTGTATATATCATGGCCCAGCTTCTAGCTCGCCTCTGGCCTTGCTGGTTCTTATTAATGATTCATTTCTTTTGACAGGAGCAGCAACATTTCAGGACTTCTTGGGTGGAAGAAAGTTGGCAGAGAGAACGTCCACAGTGAGTAGTTAAACATTATATGAATTAATACCCCCCATCAATAGTTTAATGGATGAAATGCATTGATTGCTTTGAGAATTATGCTGAGGTCTACAGTAATAGGCAGAAATGTCTGATTTGACATCTTTTTTTTTTTTTTTAAATATGTCTGCAACGTAAACTACTACCAATTACACAACAACCCCACCAAAGTGGTGCGGAGTGGTCCCACTACAGTAGTAACATGTTATAAAAGCTCAAGTTTCAGTACAATTAGCTTCTGGCTGCAGTTTATTACCCCATTTGAGATTTAAAACATTTTTTTTTCCATTGCATTCCAACAATGCTTATGTGTCTGGGGCTAACACTTTAAAACAATAATGGAATGGCAAATATCTGTCTGGCTGGAGTTTGCCCAAGAAGAATAGTGTATTAGAGTTTTTTTAAATTTTTTAATTCAAGCAAGGTAGAGGGGACAAAACAAAAACAACCTCTTTAGTTACTCAAAGTACCAAGGCTATAATGTTGTACTAAGAAAAAAAAATGCCTTTCTTTGGCACTTTGTAGAAAATTTAAGAAACACTTTGGGGCATGCAATCATCCCTGTGTTTATCTAAAGGCGATTTCCACATGATGAAAAAGCAGTTCAGTTGATCATTCAGACCCATGCACCTACTTAATGACCGTTCACAAAATGTCTGATCTGATATAGATGATGAATCTCTCCTTGGATTGCCTAGTACTAGACAAAATTGGTGGTCAGGTTTGAGTTTTTAAATTTTTTTATGGTGATTATGATGACCGTCGAATTTATTGAGAGTTTGTTCTGTGGGCATGTACGATGCTAAAGTTTATGTGTGTTATCTTATTGAATTCTCCTAAAACCTGTTGAGTTAGGTACTATTATTTTCCCCATTTCATAGATGAGGAAATTGAGGCTTAGAAAGCCTAAGGAATTGAATGGTTGCACAGCTAACAGTAGTGGGTCTTGACTGATGCTTTGGGAATCTACTTATGCGGCTTGAAACACTGTGCAGTGCTCCATGTTGATGATGGTGAAGATGATGATGATGATGATGATGATGATGATGATGATGATAATGAATGGGAAATCCGTGGAATCTTCTTGCTAATCTCCAGGATGTTTTGTTAAATAACTCTCTCTTTCCTCCAGAAATCTAAGTCATTTTCTTACATGTCTCAGATGTCTGCTCCCTTCATTTTAATTTCCATTTGAGTCTTTATTTTAATCCTAACCTATCGTTTACTCCTCCTATCCCTCAGACTGTGTAACCTCATACTTCCTCGTGGTTGTTAGGAAACTGAGCAGGGTGGGGTGAAGCAGGGAGGTGAAGGTGAACTCTTTCTCAATAAGTGTTCATTGAGACAGTTTACTTAGCAGTCCTCACTTTTAGTGAAGGATGGACTTCTAGAGATGGAGGCATTGGTGAGGTTGGAATCCAAGAGTTTACTTCCCTAGAGTCAATACACAATATTGGTTCTTTGATGCCTTTCTTAGCTCAAGATTTTTAAACTTCTTCTAACATTAGATATTATCAAGTCTAGAAAGCAACCCACATCAGTGTGATGTTTCTCTACCCGAGGCTGCAGTGAAACATAAATGTTGGCATCAGAATGTACTGACATCACTAAAATCACCTTTTTTTAATCCCATGGAACACAAAAGATACTTGCTGTGTATTAAAATATTAATATACAGGCTGGGTGCGGTGGCTCATGCCTATAATCCCAGCACTTGGGAGGCCAAGGCGGGAAGATCACGAGGTCAGGAGATCAAGACCACCTGCTAACACGGTGAAACCCTGTCTCTACTAAAAATACGAAAAAAGAAAATAATTAGCCAGGTGTGGTGGCACCTGGAGTAGTCCTGGCTACTCAGGAGGCTAAGGCAGGAGAATCTCTTGAACCCAGGAGGCAGAGGTTGCAGTGAGCAAAGACCATACCAGTGCACTCCAGCCTGGGCAACAGAGCAAGACTCTCTCTCTCAAAAAAAAAAAAAAATGTATACGCACACACACACACACACACACACACACACACACACACAAATGACAGACAACCTATGCAAAAATCAATCTGGCAGAACCAAGATGTGTCGCCATGTAGTGCTTTTGCCACAGGAAAGGGTACATCTCTTTTTCTTTATCTCTTATTCTTCTGAGGCTCTTTATAGCTCCTGGCATGTTGGCTTCCCACTCTGGGATGGCTTGAAAAGCAACTTGTCATTTTTCTTCATTTGGGTAGTAATGTCCCACAGCTAAGATCATCTTTGGTTCTGTTACTGCAGAGGGAACCACTTTGTTATATGGGTTTACCACTTCTGATGAGCTCCAATTGTGTCTTCAGCCTGAAATGTCATTCCTCATCTCTTGAGCTTGGAACATGCCTACTTCAGGAGATGTATCCAATGTCACCTCTTCCCTGTAGCTTTCCCTTCTCCCTTCTCTTACCTCAGGTGGAGTTGCTTTCTCACTTGTGCCCCTAACACTTCATACGTCATACTGAACTACAAATACTTCCTCTATGAGACTGTACTCACCTCATGGGACATTCCAGCTTATTCATTTCTTTTCTTTATTCACAGCACACAGTAAAATGTAAGGTACATATTGGGTTTATGATCAGTGTTTCTTATCCTGCAATGAGGTTTTATGTCCGTGACTGTGCACTCTATCCATCTAAAATCCTTACATTTTATAGTATCTATTATATATACAGAAAGGTAGATATTGACCCAGGAGCCATGATGATTGATTACCTGTCATTGTTCTGCAACTACCTGGGCTTCAATTTTTTCATCTGTAAAATCAGAGAAGTGAACTGAATTTCTTCTGTTTCATTTATTCATTAATAATTCAAGATATATTTGCCAAGTGTCTGTTTTTTCCCCAAACATTGGACTAGGTAACTTCTTCAGCATAAAACATCACACAGTTTAGTTAAAATACAAAAAAGTTTGCATTTGTGCAGAAAATACAGTTACTATAACAATGCTCTCTTTATTAGCTGTGCTACTAAAATCACAAGTTGACTCAGTTTCAAATATAACTCGAATCAAGATAACAATATTTAGTTTCTAAATCCCATGCATCCTTCAAACCATACAATTTGTATCAACTAATCCTGAAAAATCAATTCCTTCAGTGATCACAGGTTAAGATTTCTGTGATCCATGCTGGCATTTGTTTTACCTTCTTAAATCAGTCGGGATACTGATTTAATGTGCATTTTGTAAATTTAAGCAGAAGTAAAAGTCTTTGAACTAAAGGAAATCTATGTATTTGTTCAATAGATATTTATTAAGTATGTAATATGCCCCTAACATTGTGATATTTGCCCAAGATACAAAAATCAAAATGGGCCTTTGTCAATGAGGGGTTTATAAATTTACAAGGGAAACATGGATGTAAACATACAAGTATTGGAAGGACTCTGATGGAAGAATATTTAAGTATAGTAATAGCTGGCCAGAAGAAATATGCTCTTCTTAGTTTGGGGCTAGGTGAGTATAGGATGTTTGTCAGAAATATATGAAATAATTAAATAAAAAAATAAAAACCATTAAGGGCTTTCCTGAGTTCCAGTCTTGGTTTTACCCATCAGTAGGTGGCACTTGAGGTGAGTCTCAAAAACACCAGTGTATGTCACCAGAAAGACAAAACTGGGAGGAGGGAGATGATCCCAAGAAAAGAAAGTAGTATGAGCATTATCAGAAGAATATGTATGTACACAACTACAAATGCTTCGTCATGGCTAGAAAGAAAGAGACAACCTTTGTCTCAGGGAGACCTGTGGCTGGAGAGTCGACACGGGCAGGAATACGTAGCTTCTTGGCTAAGATGCAAAAATAGCAACTTTACTCTGAATGTAGAGGGAAATTCGGGAGGGTCTTATGCAGTAGAGCAAGATGAGCATGTTTCAGAAATGATGGACAACTTTATGTGTTACCAGAAATATTTGCTAAACCTTGAAATCTGAACTTTAAACTCAAAAATACTTGTGTTCTCTTCTATAGGCATTTCTGCCAAGTGATTATTTTTTTCAGTGAATAGAATTACAAACTCACACATGATTACAGTATAAGAATGAAAAAAGGGATGAGCTCTTTCATTCTATCAAAATCTACTTTCCGCATCTAGGATTAGGCCCATATTAGATTACTTAATTCGACCTTTTTTTGTTGTTTTTGTTTTTTGTTTTTTGAGACATAGTCTCATTCTGTTGCTCAGGCTGGAGTGCAGTGGCACCATCTTGGCTCACTGCAACTTCTGCCTCCTGAGTTAAAGCAATTCTCCTGCCTCAGCCTCCCAAGTAACTGGGATTACAGGTGCCTGCCACAATGCCCAACTAAAATTTTTTTGTATTTTTAGTAGAGATGGGGTATCACTGTGTTGGCCAGACTGGTCTCGAACTCCTGACCTCAAGTGATCCACCTGCCTGGGCCTCCCAAAGTGCTGGGATTACAGACATGAGCCACAGTGCCCAGCCATCTACTTTTTACCTCTAGAAGAAAGTGATCCAGTGGTCAGAGATCACCTCTCAGTGAAGGTCCAAGCACATCCTTGGGTTTTTGCTCCTCAGGCTTCCATTTATGATCTTGAAACAAAGAAGAAAATAAAGAATCAAACCATGAAGATTGAGATGGTTTTAGTAAGAAAAATGCATCGATTGCTGATTTCTGAAATGCAAAACCACAGCTCTCAATCAAACACCTATAGTTATTTGATTAGCCATGATTCAGGGGTTATTGATATATCAATAGTAAATAGGAAACACCTTAATTGAGAGTCATTCAGAACAAATACTGTTTGACTCTACTGATATTTTTTAATGAGAAGTTGTAGCAGGCAAACAGTTGGAAAACTTTTGAATCATTCTTCAAGAGCAGAGAAAGAGAGAAAGAAAATGTCATCACTGGGGCAATGCAATAACTTCCTAACGGGTTTAGTATCTGAAATAGTTCCCTGTTCTAATCTATCTTTGCCATGTTACCTACAGAGCTTATCAATTTGAAGTCACACAAAAGTCAGGCGTGGTGGCTCACACCTATCATCCCAGTACTTTGGGAGGCCAAGGCAGGTGGATTGCTTGAGCCCAGGAGTTCCAGACCAGTGTGGACTACATAGAAAAACTCTGTCTCTACAAAAAGTACAAATATTAGACAGATGTGGTGGTGTGCACCTGTAGTCCAGCTACTCAGGAGGCTGAGGTGGGAGGATTGCTTGAGCCCAGGAGGTGGAGGCTATAGTAAGCCAGTGCACTCAAGCCTCAGCAATACAGCAAGATTCTGTCTCAGAAAAAAAAAGAAAGAAAAAGAAAAAATTGAAGTTACACAAATCCCATTTTTAATCTTGGCTCTGCAAATTTCTCATGGAATGGGCCTCTGTTTTGCCATCTATAAAACTGAGATAACAATGCCTATTTTAGGAGAAGGGGAGATGTTGTAAGGATTAAATGGACGCCCTTAGATATGGGGTCTTGTGCTGTCTAGGCTGCAACACAGAGTGAGGCAATGGCACACTGTGGTTAGTGTTTAACTTTTCAACTAAGCTTATTATTTATGGTTCTAAGCTAATTGCCCACAATAAGATAGATCCAGGTACAAAAACAATTTTGTTTCTAATAGCTGAATTGTAATTAAACCTCCACTTGTTGAACATGGAACACTATGAATATAAATCTTCTCAGAACATCCTGAAGCTCTAATGTTTAAGATTTACACATCATTGCTTGGGGACAATTCGATGGCTTCCAAAGAGGAAAGCTTTTCAGAGGTAGAAGAAAGCACTCCTATCAAAAGTGATCACCTCGGTAGCTGTCAAGGTAAACTGGCTTTGGTTTTGATGGATTACAATGAGTATCCCTTGCCCTTTACAAAACAATATGTAATTGTTATTAAGAAACCAACAGGATAAAAAAATGGGATGATAATCCACTTGAAACTGGGAAAATCAATTAAAACAAGATTTTGAAAACAGATGACCAATAATTCTAATTTTTATTACTAGGTCTAGACCTGATTAAGTGGTGAACCTGATAAATCATGAACTAGTGCAACAGCTCTGAGTACCTGGACAGATAGCCTCCAGGAGATCCCAGAGAGCAGCAAATATTAGAGTATCTGGATCCTTCAGTATCTTGTTTTAAGACATTCACACCAGCAGGGAGCAGAAGCAGGAACACATCATATTAAAGCAGTGTTTCTCAAACATTTTGGTCCCAAAGCCCCCTTACTCTCTGAAAAACCACTGTGACCCAAGGGCTTTTTGTTTATTGGGGTGCTGTCTAGTATGATATGTATTACATTAGAAATTAAAAGTGAGTACTTTTTAAAAATTATTAATACACTTACAACAGAAAGAATAAATATTTACATGTAAGACTAATATATTTTAATGAAAATGACTATATATTTTTTAAAGAGAGAGAGAAAGATGGCATTATTTTCCACTTTAATGTCTGGTTTAAAAGAAGAAAACTGAATTCTCATGTCTGCTTCTGAAATTTGTCCGTGTCTACAGTTTGTTTCGGTTGAATTATAGAAAGAAAATATGGATGTATAAATATGTGCATTTGTAAAGGGAAGAATAATTTAATAACTCTGTCAGATGATTCTGGATATTTCTTCTTTGATGTTATACCAAAACTTCCTCAAAGTTAGTATCTTTAAAGTTTAGTTGTGATGTATCAATGGACCTTTTGTACTCTGGTACATTAAAAATCTATCAGATGGGTCTTTTAGCCTTGCTTGATTTTGTAACATCCTGCATCAGTTATTTGAAGAATAATAGTTCACGAAGTCATGTGTATCTTCTGAACATGGACAGGTTTCCTTATATTAAACAATCACCTCTGTTACTCTTAGCACCAATCACGCCAAAAAAAAAAAAAGTCTTGAACTATTCGGAAACCATGCGCATGGTGACTGAAACAAGTTTTTCAAAGTGCTCATTTTTGCTTGACAGCTTATATTTCGTCGTGGACAACAAGTGCTACCAGTTGTTTTCCTTAAAGTGACAGGTTTACTTCATTCATTTTTGAAAAATTGTCTGCCAAATACCCAACTCTGAATAATCGTAATTTGTTAGCTTTTCTTTCAAGTAAAAATGATGTTTATATTTAAAAAGTGATTAGGTAAGCTGACAACTCAGAGAATTGTACAGCTGTATTTTTCCCTCTCTGTAGGTAGTCAGAGTACTTTATAAGTGCCTCCCATTTTATCACATAGATTACCTCAAAAGACATCTACGCCAAATCCAGATTTAATAAAATTAATGATTGTTATTACTTCCTTAAAGATTTAAATGAAATTGGCTATCTTTAATGCCACTGACTTGATTCACACTTAAGATGCCAGTATTGTTTTTGTGCCATCAATACAAATGTTAACACAGAGGGGAAAGACAAATGCTGTTTGTGTTATCATAAAGAATCATTTTGATTTCTCAGACAACTCAAAGTGCCTTAGGCACCATGGACCCTAATTTCAGAACTGCTGTTTTAATTTGCAAAGCCTTTTCACAAAACTGCATTATTTGTTCTTTACATCTGACCATTTTAACTATGAGGATGGAGCACTAAGGGATATTTCAACACTTAGTGTATGTTAGGAACTTAAAAGTCTTTGAGCTATGAATGGTGTGAACTAAACATACCTAAAATCCAGGTGCCCTGGTGTATGGTCCCGTGTTCCTTCTATTAAGGATTTAATATTTTCTAGATATTAAAGATTTAGTTTTTTCTAGATTTGGATGAACATAGGGAACCAACAGCAATGTTAAGGAGGAGCATCTAACCCTCTAATCTCCACAGTCTGCCACAACTCAACCAATTTGTATGGCAGGGAGTGATATTAGTTCCCTTGACTTGTTACACTACAAAACTTTCTGGGGGTGATTTCAATTCAATTGGATTCAATCTACGTAGACTATGTTCTCAGGAATAACCATTTCTTTACTGGAAGCTGGCCCAGTCACCTTCCTGTGTGAGCTCAGGCAACTGTCCTGAGAAAGGAGCTCTTTAACTTTAAGTGAAGAAATGTAACTCATCAAAGAAAACAGGAGTGAAACAGCCAACCAGGAGGCAGATCTTATTCCCAGGAGATGGCTGTTCACATAAAAACAATGCTCGCCAAGCCTGTGGCTGCTTCTGGAGTCCAAGGGTCACAAAATAAATGATCTACTGCTAGTTCAACTCAATCAGGACAATCAGGTAGAAAATTCAGACTGTGGTAGGGTGGATTAGCGTATCCTTCCTCTATGAACACGTGGAAAACTTAAGTTTCCAGGGAGGTGCTTTTGGCACCTTGAAGGAAAGGCAAATTAACTCAGGGGAAAGCTGATAGTGACTAACAATTCCTACAAAAGACTGTATTTAGAAGCAGATCTGGTGAAACCATACTGGTCAGTCAAGAGAAGGACTGGCCCAATGACCTAATTACCACTCAGTAGGAAAACTGAAACCAGCCCTGGAAAATTGTGTCAATATTATGACCTTTAATGGGCACCATTTTTAAAAGTACCCATGGTGATCCTAAAATTTTTCCCTTTCCTTTTGAATAACCACATAACTGAGAGCCAGTTTCATTTTAAATAATAATAATAATAATAAGTTCTTCAAATTTCAGGAGAATCCCACCAAAATTTCTGGTCTTAAAGGTTAATTAAGTAATTAATTAAATGAGTGATTGTGCTCCTCCTCCTGACCCGTAGCTTGGGCCCAGAGGCCGATGAACTTCTCATTAGTTAATTTAATACCAGGTCAGTGAATCCATCCATATTTTCAGGTCAGAGCTTTCTTAGAAGTGATTTTTTTTTCCTTTTTGGTATGTTGTGCATCTAAATGCTCTAACAATTGCCGCTGCTCTTGACAGATGCCTTTACATTTCTTCTTAGCTGCAAAAACATGCTACTGAAAAAGAGTGAGAAATTGCCAAATGGACTTGCCTCAATTTTAGTGTGTATCTGTGGTCATAGCTCCAGAGCCACAAAGGGAAATTCATCTAATTAAAGGAGATGTAAATCTGGAAAGCACATGGATTGGCAATGAAAATTAATTAATCCATTTGTTCATTCAGTCAACAGTTGTATAATAAATGCCTACTACATCTTACCTACTGTGAGAATAAACCAACAAACAAAATGAGAGATGGCTTCAGCTCTCCAGGAATTTGGGGGCTACAGTCACTCGATAAATGCTTGTTAATTTGATTTGACTAATTTGCTATATTCCAGGGATGAAGCCTTTGGTAGAAAAGTACAGCTGTCAGGACAAGCGTTCTAAGAAGAGTTTTGATTACTAGTATAATGGCCTAAACCCAGTCATTTAGCTATACACAGAGTAATTGAAGATGAAATGTTGCTGAGAAATAAATTATTCAACTGAAATTTCAACTCGGAGTCTTCAAACAGTTTGCTTGGCTTCCCTTCATCTTTTGTTCAAAACCCTTGTGGAGGCACAGCTTTCATCAAGACTTAAGCCTTCATTCACACAGAGAATGTGTAACGTTCTTGCCTCCCTCTCTCCCATGGCTGATTAGAAGATACTAGAGCTTCTCAGACATCCTTACACTCCCTTCCAGCTGCTTGTGTAAAGCCAGATCCTACAGCTGTTCATATTGTTTTCCCTTTCAATTCCACACCATCATTCTGATATATTTCTCTTTCACCGACTATCTTCTTCTCCCACAAGCCCCAGAATCCCTTTTGTTGAAGATACGTTTGTCTGGGCATGAAGGCAATGTGCTTGATTTCAGAGTATATAGTTTGAAGTATAAAGATTCTTTCAGAGTTTTTATCACAGTTCTTATTGTTGTGGTCTGTTTTCACAAGCCAATGTGGCCTTCTAATTCCTCAGCTATCTGCCTGCAATTGCAACAAACTTTGCTCTTCGTCTTTGTGAATTGCAGAGGCCTGGCTAGAGATTCAATTTATACTCCCATCTGCTTACTAGCAGACTGCTGAAAATTTCGCAACACAGCAGATAATTTCTATGAAATTAAGTACCTCTAGGTCTGACTTTTAAATATTTAATGTCTAAATTTCAAAAGCATTTTAATTGTACCACAACTGTTTTATTCTCCTTCACCATCTAAAATGACTCAAATGTGCTAGGTTTGGCCTAGTTGTCCCTCCTGATCAAAGCGAAGAGAAGCTACTTCTTAAATCATATTTTTTTAGGGACTAAGGGAGGGGAGACCTCTTGTAGGTTACACAAATTCTCATGATGGTGGCTCAGAGGTTACTGAAACTCAGTTCCCCTATTGCCCCTTTCCCTTGTAGGAAAGTGAAAATAGTTTCATTGTTCATAAAAACTCTGGGTAGGCTAACCTGGGTCTGAGGCCATAACATGAGAAGGCAATTCTCAAGCTCTATCTGTACGAGTCAAGACTAATATTACTTGATCAAAAACACTTTTCTCTTCATGTATTACTTGTTCATTTTTACCCCAGATAATTGTTTAATGAGGAATAATAGTAATACAGACAAGAGATCTTTCCTTCTCCCCACACTAGTCAAAGTTATGGTTTCAAGTTTCTTTTAAGGATCAAGAACATATAGCATCAAAAATAATTCTGAGTGGTCAATGAGATTGAAAAAAAAATTCTTACTCTGTAGACCTTACATTCCAGCAAAAGGATGTTGGCAATAAAAATGTAATCAAGTAAATATTAAAATAATGTCAAATGACATGTTTTAGGAGAAAATAAAACAAGATAATAGAGTTGAAAGTAAGCAACGAGGCATTTTGATCATGGTTAGTGAAAATGTTAGCTAGAAAGAGAAGGCAGTACCATTTGAGCTAGGAGAGCATTAGATGATGATGAGTGGGCACTAGATGGAGAAACTTTGAAGACAGAAGCTTTCTAGGAAAAAGGATGGTGAACACGAAGTCTTGAAGCTGAAAGATAAGTAGCCAGAAAGATGAAATGGCTGAAGAATAGTGAAAAGAGTGGAAAGCTTTTAGAAAAAGAGGTGGAAGAATGCAGACCTTCTAGATCATAGAATGGATTTGGGATTTTTCTGGTAATTGCAAAGGAAAACCATTGGTTCTTGAAGCACATATGAAATCCTGTGAAATTTCTTTCTATGCAGTCTTCCATGTTTTGCTTGTAAATTATCTTTTCTAATTAACTATCAGAAGTAACTCCAGCTCAGTAATGTATGTGCTAGGTCTGCTGTTTCTTCTTGGTTCTCAGTGTCTAGCTTAGGTTCCAGGAAGCTGCTGGGCAAGTCTAGGATCCCAACCTGCATTCCACCGACTCCATTTTTAATTTTACATAAACCAATTTCAAGTAGCCAAAACATTTAGCAAGCATACAAGCTTGCCATAGCAGGTACCGTGAGCCTAACTTTTTGTTTCTCATTTCCATTAGCATGAAAAAAAAAGTTTAGTGAATATTTCTCATTTCAGAAAGTTGCAGATGAAGTCTAGTAATATCTGACTGTTGCAAAGTTAGTGGTATGTTCTCCTTAAAGTATATCATGAGGAGGGGAGATAGAGCACTGCCTCCACCTCATCCTCTTTCTTTAATTTTTGTTTCTGGTAATGAGATTACATCCTATCTCTGAATATCAGTGACACATGGATTTGATTAAACATTGCTTTTTTCACAGTCATGGACATTGCATTTCCTATCTAGAATTCTTTAAGTGGGAAATTATGGTGGTGTTAGTTAGGTTCTCCTGTTTACCATAATTACTGAACATTTATTGAGCACTGAATTCTATGCAGAACACTGTGCTGGGCATTGGGCCAGAAAAGAACATGAGATCACATTCATCTGCAATAGTATTATATTTATAAAATGTAGTTGTGATGTCAAGAATGGAAGAACATGAACTTCTCTTCCTTCAGCCTTCAATTCATTTACCTATTAATGAGCAAGTGGGTACAAAATGACCAGCCATCTTCTTAGCTTTCTTCCACGGTCCTCTACCAAGCTCCATTTCCCTGCAAGCCAACTCTCAGAAGTCATGAATTACCAAAATAGCAGTTTTGTTTGGTTTTTGTTGTTTTAGTATCACCTGAGTTCTCCCCTCTGTACTCTTAAAATTTGCTTTGATAAGAAGTTGGCAGCCCATCCTTGGGTACCACGAGGTCCACCATCAAAACCAGTGTTTAGAATTTGTAGTTCACGTTTGTTACTAAATGTGATAAGCTCTTCAACACAAGACTTCTCAAAAATGTGTTGAATTTACTTTAAGGTTTTTCCACTATGTATCTGCCCTTATCTAGTATTTTCTCTATCAATTTGATTCTACTATCCCATATTTAAAAAATTCAATGTCATTTATATTTACCGCTGTAATTTTGAAATGATAGAGCCCATATACTTTCTTAGATGCAATTATAAACCCTATCATGAAAGATTAAGAAAAAACAAACAAAACTCCTATTTTGTATTATACTGAACCAGTGGTTCTGAGCCTCAAGTGATTTTTGCCCCTGAGGAGATATTTTGCAACTAGAGATGTTGTTGGTTACCACAGCTTGGGGTGGGAGTAAGAGACACCATTGGCAATGAGTGAATAGAGACCAGGCTGGCTGCTAAACATCTGAGAGTACAAGGGCAACCTTTACAACACATAATTATTTGTCTCAGAATGTTATTAGTGCCCAGGTTGAGAAACCCTGCATTAAACTCATCCCTAGTAATCTCACAGCCAATTTGGTTTTTACTTATTAATAGTTACAAGGCTTTAGTATAGAATATATATATTTGTCATTGTGCTGAAATACTGAAGTTTTATGAAGCAATTTGTTAAACATTTGATAAAGATTTTAAATATAATACTCTTTTGTGCTTATGTCACTTCAGGTATTCCTGGTTGTTTCCAATATAATTTTGCTAGACTATAAAAATCATGTGTTTACTTCAAGACTGCTAAAGACTGCTAAAATTTATTGCCAAGTTAATAAAGCAGGCTAGTCTAAACATGTTTTGAAGATTTAAAGAAGCTATTGATGTTCTAATGAAAACTAATCACATTCCCATATTCACTGTATATACAAGATTGCCACATTTCCATCGATCGTTTTGCTTGAGAAATACACTTTCATTGTTGAGAATAAAGAACCAAATCAAATAGCGAGATCTACAGGATGAACTGCAAAACTTTACAATATTTAAGTTTAAGTACTTTTCTAGTTTTATTTGTCATTTGAAGACAAAACAGAACAAACTAACAAGAAATGATTACAACTTTGGTCTGTCTCAGGCTCATTTGTAATTGCTATCATGAGAAAAAAAGGAGGGTAAGAAAAACATGACCAGCTTTAAAGTATTTTATCAGGTATTGTTAATTAGATTGTTTTATATTGCTCTTTTCAGTAAGTAAATAAATTTTGGGCATTAAATACCAGAAAGGATTAAACAGCATAATGTTTATTACACGAATGAGTTTGAGGGTTGGCTTTTCAGAAAGGTTGGGTTACTTTAAAGGGAAAATTTTTCTTTATATGTAGCCCAACAATAACCAAGGAGACCAAGAGACCAAGAGACCTCTGACCGGGGTGCAAACTTCTTTTTGTTTTGTTTTGTTTTGAGATGGAGTCTCACTCTTGTTGCCCAGGCTAGAGTGCAATGGAACTATCTCAGCTCACTGCAACCTCCGCCTCCTGGGTTCCAGCAATTATCCTGCCTCAGCCTCCCGAGTAGCTGGGATTATAGGTGCCCGCCACTATGCCCAGCTAATTTTTTTTTCTGTATTTTTAATAGAGATGGGGTTTCACCATGTTGGCCAGGCTGGTCTCGAACTCCTGATCTCAAGTGAGTCACCTGCTTCGGCCTCCCAAAGTTCTAGGATTACAGGTGTGAGCCACTGGGCCCGGCCAGGGTGCAAACATCTTAAGAAAGGACCAGAAAAGCATGATTTTGTTGATAATTTCTACCTTGTAGCACATTATGACCTACATCCTACGAGCACCTATTCTGGTCACCATTTTCTCAGACTATTCTGGTCACCAGAAATAGAGCATAATGATACAGAAACGGTGCCATTCATGACTCAGTATTTACAACAAGCCATTTTCCCTGAGGCTGCTGCCAACCTTCTATGTGGATCTATTTTCCCAATAATTCTCCTTCCCTCAATGTATTGTTTGTGCTTGCTGGACTGGTTTGAAGTGTGAAGGTTAATATCCTGTATGTGTATGTAGAAAGACGACCACACCACTACCTAGAGGTTGTTAATCATTACAATTGTTATTTTAACATTGAGACTATACTCGATCTCAGAAACTTGAACCTGCACGTGGGAAGCAGGCAACTACTGTTTCAGGGCTGGACTATGTGACATTGTATTTCATGCAGTCAGGCCTGTTTCATGTCTGTGATGAAGCTATATGATCAGCTCTTTGAACTCTGCTGTGCAGTCAGTTTCTTCACACACAGCATAGGTTTGTGTTACAAATCTTTAACAAATTGGTTACCTGAATTGATTGAGTTCACCTCTAGTCATAAGATGTGTGTATGTTGCCAGCAGAAACAATAGCTTGATCCTGTTTCCTCAATAATTAATGCCAAAAAGAATTTTTAAAAGTCTTGCTATATTTCCAGCTAATCAGGGGGTTGGGGCAGGAGAATCGCTTGAACCTGGGAGGCTGGGGTTGCAGTGAGCCGAGATCGTGCCACTGCACTCCAGCCTGGGCGACACAGCAAGACTGTGTCTGGGAAAAAAAAAAAGAGAAAAAAGAAAAAAAAATTGGTATTAATTTTGTTAGAGTTTTTCTTTTTTTATTTCAGTAATTTTCGTCCAAAGAGGTACCTGCGTATTTTCAGCAAAATGTTACCTCAAATCAATGTCTTATTCTTTTGATACCAAAAGTTATTTCAACATAAATACATTATTTCACTAAGTTTTACAAACTACCCTAGAGGCAGGGGTGTTGAAGTCGATTAGCAACTCTCAGTGCTTGGTCAAATATTCTTTGCACATATGATATGTGCATATTCTTTTCAAAACTAATTTATTTATTTTATTTTAGTTTTACTTTACGTTCTAGGCTACATGTGCAGAATGTGCAGGTTCGTTACATAGGTATATATGTGCCATGGTGGTTTGCTGCACCTATCAACTCGTCATCTAGGTTTTAGGCCCAACATACATTAGGTATTTGTCCTAATGCTCTACCTCCCCTTGCCCTCCACCCTCCCAAAGACCCCAGTGTGTGATATTCCCCTTCCTGTGTCCATGTGTTCTCATTATTCAACTCACACTTATAAGTGAGAACATGCAGTGTTTGATTTTCTGTTGCTGTATTAGTTTGCTGCGAATGATGGCTTATTTCCACTCTGTTTCTGGGAGAAGAGATGTCTTCCCCCCTTCTTTCAGCCCCAATTCTTTAATGCCCTTTCATACTGACTGTTTCCTTGAACCTCATATACAGTCAAGCACCTAGTAGGAAATAATCAATGTTGAATTTTTATATTCTATTCCAAGGAGAGGAATAAATTAAATAAACGAACTGACTAAATGAATAGAAGAAAGGGAGAGTTTGCTTGCTGACAAAGGTGACATCTTGGTTAAATTATTTTCAGTAGAATTATTAGATGCTTTCCTTAGTAAAATAGAATTGCATAACTAAAAAAGCCATTGCCAATTTATAGATCTAGATCAAATCTGGGCAAATGATAATGGATCTTCTACTATAAAAATGTAAGCAGAAAATAATATCTGATATGACATCTCAAGCCCACAGTACAGACCTCTGTCACCTTTCCCAATGCCTTTCAGATCTGGAGTCACTCAGAGCCAAGACAGCTTCTCTGAGATACTGACTTGGTGACACATACCTGCAGACCACGCATTAGTAATGGAGGTGGTTAAAATATTTGTAACCGAAAAATTGAAAAATTCATTATGTAATACTAAAACAGTATTTCTGAATTTTCCTGAAAGTTTACCACTCATGGTAAGGAAAATTCTAGATGTATGAAAAAAGGAAAGTGCTGGAAGAGAAATTCACCCTGTATCAGTGTGTGTGTGTGTGTTGAGGGGTGGGTGTGTGTGTTGTGCATTTGGGGTATGCTTCTACCACCTCCTTCTATGATACTTATAGAATTTAACCATAATTGGGCTTATTAACAAAATAATGTGGTAAAATACTTGCATTTTTTTTCTTTTTAGTATTGTTTAAGAAAAAGGCACTCTCCGATACATAATAGTAAGGAGTGTTTGATGACTTGTATTAAATGCCACTGAAGATTCAGAGTTTTCCAATAGCGATGGGGTTTGTGGGCATTATACCTGTGGATAGGGCCTTCAGGGAGGCACCGTGTAGTCTATGGAAAGAGTAATAATAAGCCGTCAGTGCTCTTAGAATATATGATCCTTAAAGGGAAGCATGACATTATAATGGTATCGCTGAGCTGTGATAGGAGAAAGAAGAATGGAGCAGCTACCCATTGATTGATTGATTGATTGATTGATTGATGGATTGAGATGAGTCTCACTGGAGTGAGTGAGTGCAGTGGTGCGATCAGACTGGAGTGCAATGGTGCGAGCCTGGATCACTGCAACTTCTGCCTCCTGGGTTCAAGTGATTCTACTGCCTTAGCCTCCAGAGTAGCTGGGATTACAGGCGCATGCCACCACGCCCAACTAATTTTTGTATTTTTAGTAGAGAAGGGGTTTCACCATGTTTTCCAGGATGGTCTCAATCTCTTGACCTTGTGATCTGCCCTCCTCAACTTCCCAAAGTGCTAGGATTACAGGCATGAGCCACCGCGCCCAGCCTGGAGCGGCTACTTTTTATTGGGATCACACAGTGTCACAAGCGTTTCAGGTGAGTGCTCAGACCACAGGAAAATTTTCTGTCTCCTGCTTGGGGCCAAGGATATGGTCTAGAAGCTGGATGTTATATACTGCTCTTTGAAATGTTAGCTCTTAAAGTGCAATGACTTATTTGTCGTCTACTTTGCAATATGTATCATAAAACCTGTCTCAGAAGGAGAATTTTGATAAAGAGTGGACAAAAAGACTGGAGGTAATTGGGCATTAAAAAAGATGGCCAGCCCATTTTGTTCCGTAGCTTACAAAAATACACAAGAACAAACATGAACAGCAGACTCATATTAACCGCACTTCTCAAGTCCTTTATAGGATGGAGGTCTCAAGAGCACATTTTATCATTTACTTAAAAACAATATGAGTTTGGCAAAGCAAACTCAGATGTAAAATTTAAGAATGAGTTTTTCTGGAGCATAAAATTACAATTTTTTTTTTTGCTGGTAAAAGGATAAAATAAATGTCTATTCCAGCTAATTATTCTCCAACTTGTGATTTTTGTTGTTGTGGTTTGGCGTGTAATAAATCCAACTCATTTTATTGTAATAGGCTATAAAACAGTCGCTATATAATAGTATAAATCCTGCAAAGATTTGAGCATCTGCACATTTTTTTTTGGCAATGTTCACTTAAACTCAAAACTTCTGTAGGCAGTGACCAAAAAATAAAGAAATTGGAAAAATGAAAACCATTCAGTTCAACGCCAGTTTTCCCTTAGGATGTAAGCAGTTTTTAATGTGTGGATTTCCAGGTGACAATGAAAAATATAAGGACTTTGGGAAATGGAATAATATATTCCTTAGGCTAGAAAATTATTACTAGGAAGACTGGAACAGTGAAATTAGCTGCTAAACAGGTGATGGCATTATGACACCAATCCATCAGAATAACGTTTTGCCAAATTCTTTCCCATGCCTTATTTGATCAGATCAGACTGGCAGGGCCCTGTAGAGTGAGCAAGCCTTCCCAGTGTGCCCAGGAAGACAGTTTTTCTGGAAGCATAATGTCTTAGAAGAACACCTGTTTTTCCCACCCAGAGTCTCTGTTGACTAAGATATGCAAAATGCACTCATCACTTTTAAGATACTAGAATTCCTCTCCCATCTAGAACTAGTTATTTTGGTGTAATAGAGTCCAGAAAGAGTTTCTTTGCCTTCCAGATATTCATACCTTGGTCCAAAAGACTCTCTACTCATCTCAGCTCAAGTTAATGTTTTAACCAGGATATTTGAAAGTACCCTTCATAAGTCACTTTCTGGCTTACGCTTAAGTGGAACAATGTTGTATGTTATCTAGCGATTCCAACTGACAAAGGGGCTTTTGATGCGATGGATGAAGTGGATAGTCTCACACCTTTCAAAGCCTCTCCTTGCTTTGATATAGCAGTTCTCTTGGGAAGGGGCAGAGACTGGCAAAGATAATCCCCAGGATAATCACTTTTATTTGAGGTGTAGCATACAATGTTCATTATGTAAGCATATTACATTTGTTTGAAACAAAACCTACTGTCAAGAACCTGGACAACCCCCAGCTCCATGCATCTCACCTGGGAGGGCACACTTGGGGAGGTTACGGAAAGCGAAGTGCAACGTGCGGTTCCTAAGTCAGCTCACTGTTGAGGTATCCGTGCAATCCGGGGTTACAGCATGATCCACTGTGTACCAATTATGCCATTAGTATGCTTCATTTACTATATACACACATCAAAACCAGAGTTTTTCTCAAGGGCAAAACCCAAATCAGGCCGCCAAAGCCACAAATCACGTATGCCTTGCACTAAACACCCACAGAAAAGCAGGGCAGCATACATACATGTGCTTTGGGATATTTATTTATACTGCAAAAGCTAAAACAATGGTGTGGATTGAAAATAGAAGGAGACCAAGGCAGCAAACAAGATCCTACAAAGTCATCATTTGGGAAGTAAAATTGGACAGACACAATTAGAAACCAGACATGCAGTCTCACCCATTCACCTAGGAATAGTTAACAAAACTTGAAAGGAATTGGGATTATGTCCTCATGATGTTGGCTTTGAGTTGGAGGTCTTTTTTTCTGGACTATTTTACTCTCTATCTATCTATCTGTCTATCTATTATTATTATTATTATCATTATTATTATTATTTTGACAGAGTCTCCCTCTCACCCAGGCTGGAGTGCAGTGGCACGATTTTGGCTCACTGCAACCTTCATCGCTCAGGTCCAACTGATTCTCCTCCTTCAGCCTCCCGAGTAGCTGGGATTACATGCGTGTGCCATCACACCCAGCTAATTTTTCTATATTTTCAGTAGAGACATGGTTTCACCCTGTTGGCGGGGCTGGTCTTGAACTCCTGACCTCAAGTCATCCACCTGCCTTGGCCTTCCAACGTGCTGGGATTACAGGTGTGATCCGCACCTGGCCTAACTCTCTTCTTTTTATCAGAGCACCAGTGCCTTTGAATACTCTGTCTTACAGTTTTACTAATAAGTCATCAAGTTCTTCAGTTGTGTTAGATTTTAAAGGATTGAAATCATAAAGTTATGATGATATCCTGAGGTTATGTTCCTCACACAGATGAAAACCTGCAAGAAAAGGAAAGAGTTTGCTAAAGTGGAGTTTCAAGAGTCAGTTAGTAGGTGAGGCAAGATTTATTTGGTCATGGGGATCTCCAGCACCTGAAAGCAAATTCCTGAGTCAATGCCTAACCTGTCAACTTCACATTCTGAGGGTAAAGGTGCTTCATTTGAGGAAGACATGTGGAAGTTCTTCAAAGAGTTTCCCTTTGTTAATTCAGATGTCCCTTGTTTTCTATTGAGTGAAGAAGGTGACAATGGGTGTGGAATACAGTTATTTTTAAGATAATTGACAGTGTCTCTAAGATAAATTTAGTTCTGTAAAAGGAAGATGAATTGTAAGAGGACACATGTAGGATATCGAATCTCTTTTATGTTTCCAATCTTTATTGCCCTATTTGATCATGCTTTTATGAGTAGGTACTCTGGATTCAAATAACATAATTGCCAAGATACACAATATATTTGGCTTAAAACATTTTAAAATGGCGCAAACAGATTGGTACTGGTGTTACTGAAATGTAAGAAGCTCTACAGTTTCCCAGTTCTAAGTCATTGACTGACACAATTCAAATTGACTAAGTGAAATTTGTGTGTGTGTGTGTGTGTGTGTGTGTGTTTTCCTACCAGCAACCACTCTGATTTGTGTCTCAAATCATTCCTTATGTGCATTACATATATATGTCTATAGTCAATAAATGACACCTAAATTATTAGAATAGTTAGTATCAGATATGACCAGAGAGAATTATGTGATATGCCTCTTTGTAACAAAGCTGTGATTTATTAAAGATTATAGAGTATTGTAACACAAAACTGTGTGCCCTTCTTAAGAATAGCTGGTATTTATTGAGTGCTTACTATATGATAGGCATTGTTCTGAGTGCTTCATATGGATGGTCTCATTTCACCCTTAAAGCAACCACATGCCAGATGTGCAAATATTATCTCCTATTTTATAAATAAGAAAACTAAGGCTGGCCGAGCACGGTGACTCAAGCCTGTAATCCCAGCACTTTGGGAGGCCGAGACGGGCGGATCATGCGGTCAGGAGATCGAGACCATCCTGGCTAACACGGTGAAACCCCGTCTCTACTAAAAATGCAAAAAATTAGCCGGGCGAGGCGGCGGACACCTGTAATCCCAGCTACTCGGGAGGCTGAGGCAGGAGAATGGCGTGAACCCAGGAGGCGGAACTTGCAGTGAGCCGAGATCGCCCCACTGCACTCCAGCCTGGGCGACAGAGCAAGACTCTGTCTCAAAAAAAAAAAAAAAAAAAAGAAAGAAAGAAAAAAGAAAACTAAGGCTTAGAGAGGACATTTCCTCAATTTGGTGTTATATCAGTTTTAGTAAGTATAAATATTCAGCGAGAAACATCTGTCTTTCTAATTGATGTCTGAGTAAAAAAATTAAAGCTACAATTTTAATCTATATATAAAGTGGTAATATAAAAATTTAATTTATTTCAGCAGATTAGGACACTATTCAAATTTAAAAGTTATAGTTACTAAATAGGGATTCTTTTTTAGTAGGAAATGAGACAAAACACTGTTCTTGTAAATAAAATATCAGATTTTTAAATTACTGTTCTAGTTAACCTAGAAATATAGAGGTCAACTTTTAATAATTGAGGAATGGAGTTCAATTTAATGTTTATTGTCCAACTGGAAAATTGTGCAAACAGAAGAAGACGTACACATAGTAGGCACTTTATAAGTATTAGGTTATAAGGCTAATCGGCTGAAAATTGGGTCCAAATTATTTGCAATTGCATTTTGAGCCACTTGGGTCTGGCTGTTACTTTGAACAGATTAACTTTCCAACAGTACACATGCCCCTGGTCTCTAGCTGAGAACGTAAGAGGAAGAGGGTTATTGCACCCTCTAGGGGTAGCTTGTAGAAAAACCTACCGAAGTGCAACTACCCCAAACAAAAAAATAATGCTCATTCCTAGCCCAGCAGATAGAAAAGGAGGGACTGCATGAGCATTGAGAGAAGCGACAGAGTCCTCCTGCCTCTGATGTGTGCCTCCACTGGCTCGCACTTGGAACTGTTTCATCACATGTCTTACAGGGACTCTAACTCTATCAAATCCAAAATTAATTTATTATTTAAAGGAAAAGTTTATAGCACACTATTAATTTTTAACTGTGTGCTGTTTCTCTAGCCTTTCCTTTCCAAAATAGCTGTTTATGGTGGCTGAATTTCTACCTTGGTTGGCAGGATTCATACAGTGACCTCCCTCGATCTGCTTCTGAATACTACGCAATGTCTGCAGCAGCTCCTCAATTTAATATCACATGCTTCCCTATAAAGAGCTTGACTTACTGAGCGTCAGGCTATCTTTTGAAGATAAACCAATTTTTAGGGAGAGAGAAAAGATAGGATAAACTGATGATTGCATCAACATCAATCAACAAAGAGTTATGAGTTGCCGAAAGTGAAGGATAGAGCCAAGTACTGAGAATAAAAACATGTATTTAGGCAAAAACCACAATTACTTTTGCACCCACCTACTATAAGGGAGTTAATACTGCACAGGGTACATGTCAGGCTGTACACTAAGGAAATTCTATTTAGTGCCTTATGTAGGTACTCATTATACCACCTAAGAGGTCGTTTAATTGTTCCCATTTTTTAGAGAACATGAAAACAATTCTGAAAAGACAAACATATTCAGAATCACAGTCAGTAAATAGTACAGAAAACATCTTTTTCTCTACTATTTTTCATCTGTTTCTCTACTACAAGATCGCTGGTCTTTCTAACTCTTTTTCTTATGCTCTCACTACCATAACCTCTGTCTTTCAAGAAGGTATAACATAATTTGTAATAGTTGGAGAGAACAAAATCGTATGAAAGAGAAGAGCATTAAGTATAAAGTTGATAGCGTCACTTAATTAAAGTACAACAAATTTGTGACAGGATAAAATAGAACAGGAAGTGGGAGCTCACTGTGTGCTGGGGTGGGTGGGAGGGTCAGGGAAGGTTTCAAGGAAAAGAAAATTTGAATTAACCTTTATGATGGCTGAAAAAATTAAATAGAATAGAGGAAGTAAAAAGATTTCAGAAGGATGAGGACATGAAATAACATGAGCTGTCCGAGCACGGTGGCTCATGGCTATAATCCAGCACTTTAGGAGGCCAAGGCGGGAGTGGATCACCTGAGGTCAAGAGTTCAAGACCAGCCCAGCCAATAATGCAAAACTCTGTGTCCACCAAAAATACAAAAATTAGCCGGGCGTGGTGGTGCACACCTGTAGTCCCAGCTACTCAGTAGGCTGAGACACCAGAATCTCAAGGCCAGGAGGCAGAGGTTGCAGTGAGCTGAGATCATGCCACTGTACTTCAGCTCTGAGCTACAGAGTGAGATTCTGTCTTAAAAAAAAAAAAAAGAAAAGAAAAGAAAGAAAGAAATAACATGATCTAACTTGTGAATTATTTTAATGTAACATAATAGATTAATTAATCAGATTGTTGTTCTACCTCTATGCTGTAAAGTAATTTGAAATCTGATTACAGGGAAAGGGTCAGATGAGACAAAGAAGCAACAAGGAAAGAATTTTGCAGCTTAAGTAACATTGAAAGACAGCAGCCCAGACAAGGTGCTACAATTTAAAAATTCTGTCTAGTTAAATAAAATCATGGGCATTCTGGAGAAATGGAAAAAATTAAGTGTTGGAAGAAAGAGTAACTGAAGCACAAAAATATTTTTGATTGGGCTTCAGTCAAATTTGGCCCTTTGCCTGATTTTCCTTAGGAATGTGTTTTCTTGAATGTGTAATTTAACATTCATTCTCACAATAATTTTTTGCCTCTCTGGAATGATACAACACTTCTAAATTAGGGAAGAACATTTAACAAGGTGCTAGAGGCATGGTGTGTTATGATGACACAGAACAGGAGGGAGACCCGAGTAGTTATGCGCATTAATGGAAGATGTTACGTTGGGCTGGTTTAGATCCTGTCAAGGCCAGCCCACACATGTGCATGGTTTAAAGGGAGCTATAGATGTAGCTCAAAGTTGACCTCCTTCCAATGAGAAAAAATAGAAAAGGTCACTTGAACCTTCTTGCCAAATTGTAGCTGTCCATGCATGCATGTAAAAATGATATTGTCAGTTGCTGGAGGCAAACTATATATGATAGGCTTGGAAAAATAAGTCTAAGAATGGTGCATCATGTACAGCAATATAATCTTTCAAATTTTTTCATGCTTAGAAAATAGGGGTTTGGGCGCGGTGGCACATGCCAGTAATCCCAGCACTTTGGGAGGCCGAGGTGGGCGGATCACGAGATCAGGAGTTTGAGACCAGCCTGAGCAACATGGTGAAACCCTGTCTCTACTAAAAGTACAAAATTAGCCGGGCGTGGTGGCACATGTTTGTAATCCCAGCTACACAGGAGGCTGAGACAGGAGAATTGGTTGAACCCAGGAGGTGGAGGTTGCAGTGAGCCTTGATAGTGTCACTATACTCCAGCCTGAGGGCCAGAGCAAGACTTCGTCTCAAAAAAAAAAAAAAAAAAAAAAAAAGAAATGGGAAAATGAGCTTGGTTGAATATCTCTGTAAGCAGACAAGCAAACCCCTTCATTCTAGCTAAGCAATTTGTTTTTGGTTATGCTTTAAGTTCTAGGGTACATGTGTACAACATGCAGATTTGTTACATATGTATACATGTGCCATGTTGGTGTGCTGCACCCATTAACTCGTCATTTACATTAGGTATATCTCCTAATGCTATCCCTTCCACCTCCCTCCACCCCACAGCAGGCCCCGGTGTATGACATTCCCTACCCTGTATCTAAGTGTTCTCATTGTTCAATTCCCATCTATGAGTGAGAACATGCAGTGTTTGGTTTTCTGTCCTTGTGATAGTTTGCTCAGAACGATGGTTTCCAGCTCCATCCATAGCATTTTCTAGTTTCCTTTTAGGAAGAAGAAACAATTCTTTCCACCCACAAAACATTAAAGGAAACATAGAGATGGGGCTAATTCTGCAGCATTGTCTAGGGTAGGGACACAATTCTCCAGAGAAGTTGCTTTGACCTTGGAATTTACATATGTATACGTATCTGAAAACTTATATCATTAAATTGTCTCTCTCCATTCTTCTAAACTTAATTTTTCTCCATTCCCAGTCTTGGGGCCTTGAGTCCTTTGGATAACGTGCTGAATTTTCTCCTTTGTGTTGACCATATTGACATGGCCTCAGAGGAAAGTCAAATTTCGGGCTGAGTACATATGTAAGAATTCACTTTCAACATCTTGATGTGAGCCAGAGGTCTGCTTTACAGTAACAAAGACAAATGCAGAAGGAAATTCAGGCTGACAAATACCAGTCCCACCTGTGTTGCTTAATAAGCAAGACTGCAGCCCGGCCAGCAATCCTCCAGTAACTGTCATTTCTCTGTATCCAATCAGTTGCCTGGGAATTATCCCAATAAAAAGAATACAGTGTGTCATTTATCAGGCAGCCAATTAAAGGGCCTCTACAGCACTAGGATAGCTAGAAGCTAATTCTCACACAGGAGGCAAAATGGGCCAAGCCAGTATGGGCCTTAAGGGAATTTAAGAAAGTGAGCTGTGGCTGATTCATAGGGGGACCAGATCTACAAAATATGAGAAGGAGTTGGTAATATGTCAGTATGTCTCCCCTACAAGAATTTCTTGAGAACACCAGGGTGTGAAAAGGAAGCAGACTAATTTGGCTGATCTTACCAAAATGGGACAGTTAGCTTTTGTAGCTATGAGACAATTATTTCATAGAGCATTTCCACTGATTTCTAAGGCCTCATTAGCATTAGAAGCCTTGAAAATATAAAATAAACATAAGTAAATCAAAACGAAGTAAAGACAAAAATTCTGTAAGTTTATTGGGCAATTTGACCTGCTTTTTAACTGAGGTAGTCAGCAGAATGAACAGAGCTGACAAGATCCTTCATAGCCTCACTTTTGGAAAATAAAAACAATTCTATGTTCTGAAAATGCACGACACATATTTCCACCTTCATAATCAGCTTATTGATGAAAGTGGTATAGAATCTTTTTAATCCAAAGGTATTAAACACTTCCTAGTCCCACTGAAACCAGTTAGCTAATCCAAATATGAATTCAGTACCTACAAGTGTCAAAATATATATGTAAATATGTATCATGGGTTCTAGGATGTGCTTAATGTTTACATTTTAACATCTGTAAAAATGGAATAAGTCTAACAGTTCATATGGTTCTGAAACGTTGTTCAATACATCAATTGTTGGCCTTTAAAAACAGTTTTAGTCCTAAATGAATTAATGATATGTTTTAACAAATCAATGACATCTGAGATTGAATGAAGTTTAGAAATGGGTTTTAAGCAAATTGAGTGAAAAATCTTATCCACCCACCAAAAAAAAAAAAAAAAAAACAACACCCCCACAAAATCTACCTGTATCAAGTGCATTCCCAAAGTGGTAACTCAATATGTGGATATAAATACCGTGCAAATTGAATACACTGAGGCTGGAGAACCAAACAGTGAAGAAGCGTAGCCGTTGGCACAAGGAATTAACAGAAGCTTCTCAAAAGAGTTGAATTTTAAAATGGTAGAAAAGAAAAATGAATCTGTGGAGCTCTGAATTGGTTTTCATGTGATAGTCCTTGAAAGCCAATATAAATAAGAATCAACTTAAAGTGAGTTATTCATTTGCTGGTTATTTTACTCAAACTAGTCTTAGCACTGAGTTAAATTTAGTTAAAATCCTTGAGGCTCATCTAAGCTGTCACATGGTATCCGTTGCCTGAGAATTATTTCAAAATAGAAAACAGCCAAATGTTTTAGGAGGTACTTGGTTTAAACATTCAAAACAACTTTACTCCTTGAAATAATTTTTTTTTTTATAAAACAAAATAGTCCAATTAAACCAACATTTTTAGTGGCTACTATAAGATTTTGCCTTTCAAATATGTCTTACTAGTTAGTGTTCAGTTGAATCATCATGTACTAGGTGAACACTTACTACATACGCTGGAGTTTATTGGATACAAGTTGAGATTTTGATATTTGAGTTCAAGTTCCAAATACAGTGTTTACTAACTGTGTGACCTCAGAAACTTGATGAACCTCTCTGAGATCTAGTTTCTGTTTCTTTAAAATGGAGATAATAACACTTACTGCATCAGGTTTAGTTTCAAGAAACTAAGATGCTGTTGTGAAGTGTTTAGAAAAGTACCTGCTACACAATACACTTTCAATAAATGGAAGTTCTAATAATACTTTTTATTACATCAAACACTTTACTAGAAGACAGCACTAACAACTCTAATTCAAAGAAGTGGTTTCTCATTTATTCTGCCCAGAACATATTAAAGCCCGAGCCTTCTTACTCTGTCCTATGACAATGTCTAACGTGACCTGGCAAACCGCAGATGGGTTCCAATTTTATTAGCTGTACAGGAAATTTCTGATTGATTTAACCTCCAAAAGACAATACCGTGTAATCAACATGTAACAAATGTCAACTCTTGTTATTGCTGGAACGGGCAAACCCTCCAGAACTCTGTTCTACTCCTGGCTATACTATGCGTCAATGTGGATTTTTCCTTCCTTCCTTTCTTTTCACTTTCCCATAGCACGTCATTGCACCCAGTTCCCTTTGAGTGATGTTGGGAACAATTTCAGTTTTAGTTCTTCCTGAAAGTAGGTTATTTTGAAACATAAAAACATACCTACCTGCTCTGTTTTGGGTGGCCCAGAGCCAGAAATGATGCAACTGGTATGACACTTCATCAATAGGTTTTTGGGTTTTTTTTATTTTATAAAGGATTTTTTCTATTTGCATATTATAGTAATTAGAGATTGTTTTTCCCCCAGAAGCACTTTGTCTAAAATTCTTAAACGTATGACAGAAAAAGTGAAAACTCTTCCCATTTAAAATTATTATATAGTGGAGAACAAGGCCATGTGGTATCAAAACATACTGTGTTTAGAGTTGGGAGTCTTGGTTGCTAGTCTTGGATTTATTGATGAAACCCTAAACTAATCATCGTATCTCCCCAAGCTTCAAATTCATCTTCAAAAAGATCCCCTCAGGTACATTTTAGTTTTTATTTTCTGTGACTTTACATCACGTTGAGAAATGCAGATAATGAATGGGAACATAAGTTAAGAATCTTCTTTAGCAAGGTTATCAATGAGAAGTCAAGCAAACCAAGACATGTATTATTGTTATTTCCCTATAAAGATGCTGCTTCTGACTTTGGTAAATAGGATATGTGTTTCAACCTTTTCCATTAGTAGAAATAGACCACCTGGTAAGTACCTGGCTGGAGTTATGGCTGGAAATCGTTTCCTCTCTCACAAGCAAAGTTGTTCTTTTCTGCATGAAACAGAAAACTTGGTCACATTAACGCTGAATGCCAATTGATTGACCCAAACATTGAGTGAAGAAGGCAAATATAATAAAAAAGAAGCAGAAAATTATTGCTTTTAAATACAATTATACAATAATGATAATTAAACACCACACACATACACACACAAAACCCTCACCTTTTTTGTTTGTTTGTTTTGTGTTTATAGATTAGCTTTCATTCTTTGGTTATGCCATAGATGTTTATTGAAGGTTGGGGAATAGTTTCAGTAAGGAACTGGAAGAAATACTAGTGGTTAAGACAAAGAGAGTTGTTCTCAAAGAGTTTACGCTCAATAGGGGAAACAGGTGTCATGCATAAATAACTAGGGTACCAAGAGAAGAAGAAATTACAAAATGAGATGAAAAACTCATGGGGAGGGGGGAGGGGGGAGGGATTGCATTGGGAGTTATACCTGATGTAAATGACGAGTTGATGGGTGCAGCACACCAACATGGCACAAGTATACATATGTAGCAAACCTGCACGTTGTGCACATGTACCCTACAACTTGAAGTTTAATAATAATAAATAAATTTAAAAAAAAAAAAAAAGAAAAAACTATGTTCATATTGGGATGGGAATTCAAGGAAGGGGACATTACAGAAGTGGTTTTGGAAAAAGCTCCATGGAGAAGGTGCCATTTATAAAGGTTCTTGAAGGATGGGAGAATTTGGACATTAAAAAATGGGGTGGAGCAGGGCCGGGTGCAGTAGCTCACAGACCTGTAATCCCAGCACTTTGGGAGGCCAAGGCAGGCGGATCATGACGTCAGGAGATCGAGACCATCCTGGCCAAAATGGTGAAACCCTGTCTCTACTAAAATACAAAAAAATTAGCCAGGCATGGTGGTGCGTGCCTGTAGTCTCAGCTACTCAGGAGGCTGAGGCAGGAGAATCGTTTGAACTTGGGAGGTGGAGGCTGCAGTGAGCCGAGATTGCGCCAGTGCACTCCAGCTTGGCAACAGAGCAAGACTCTGTTTCAAAAAAAAAAAAAAAAAAAAGAGAAGGAGTAAACAGTCCATACATTGAGCTTCCATTGAATTATATGTGTATAAGCAAACCATAAGGCCGTGAACGAAGAACCCTGGTAAGGATTTGGAGCTGAGAAATTTTAAAGAAGCAGAGTGGGGGAAAAGGTTGAAGGATATGTGATTGTTGGACCATTAAGAGGTGGAATGACAGGACGGAGACTTAAACTGGGTTAGGCAATGGGAAATTAAACCTAGGTCAAGCAGACACTTTGCAGGTTACTAGCTTGGGTGGCTTCATCTTGCTTGCACTTAGGTCTGAGGTCAAATGCTATCTCCTCAGCGAGACCTTCTCTGGCCACTTGATCTAAAACAGCCACTTACACTCCTCAGTTAGTCTCTCTCCTGTATTACGTTGCTCTGTTTCATTCTATTAATAACATATATTACTATCTGGGATTGTCTTGCCTATATGTTAATGTATTTATTTTCTGCAAGCACCTTCTAGAATGTGAGTTCTAAGAGCAGATGGGCATCATCTACCTTGACCACTTCTGTTATCCAAGACTTGGTACATAATAGGTGGTCCACAGATCATTGTCAAATAGATGAATGAATGAACTTGAACATGTTTCATGAACATCCTCATCTTACAGGTATCCTCAGCCTGAGATACACACTTTGTGTATGTGTGTGTGTTTGCAGTATCTGATAAAGGGAAAAAATACTTTTAATAAAACTCAGCTACTGCCAGCCTGAATAAGTGGCATCCCCCACTACTGAGAGGATCTCTATATTTACAGCAATGCTTCTTCCAAATGTTGTTGGGGTGTGTGTGTGTGTGTGTGTGTTTTCTTTCCAAGTACAACTAAAACTTCTCGTGTGTTCCAAAACCACATGGAAGTGGAACGTTAAATCTGGGGGTGGGCATGTCTGTGTAATTTCCTTCATTTCGATAAAGTTTTGGTGACTTTATTCTCCCCTAGGCTACAGATTAGCTTAACAATTGCAAACCAGCTTCAGAGGTTTTCCCCTAAGAAAAAAAAAATAAATGATAGCATGTTTGAACAGGTGGGACTTGGTGAAAGTATCTTTGTTTCACATCTTAAAATGTTCACCCAGCATCTATCTATCCACTTTCATTTGGAACTATACAAATCATACATAGAGATAGATAGATAGATAGATAGATAGATAGATAGATAGATAAAACCTCTTTTTTTCAAATTAACACAGAAGCCAGAACCAGAGGACATGGTGCTCCTTTCTGTTCTAATCTCTACCTAGATTGGTGTGTGTGTGTGTGTGTGTGTGTGTGTGTGTGTGTGTGTGTGTGTGTGTGTTGTGTGTTTTAATACAGATTCCCAAAGGAAGGAGAAAAAAGAAGTGTAATATAAATAAGCAAACAACCAATTGACTTAGCAAATCCTATTTGGCTGGCCTCTGGTTTTTGAGAACCCCTTTCCTTGTTTTGATTTGAAATGATGCCACCAAAACATATTACAGAAACACTGTGCTTTGCAAAACAGAACAAGCCAAATGAGCCTCCCCAAGTATAAATAGAACTCTTGTTTGGATGAACTGTTTTTGAAAATCCAAATTAAACCAATGGTGGCCTTTTAAAGTATGTGCGTGTTTCCCTTAAGTGCTAAAACTATATTACATTCCTGCAATTATTTTATTCCAAACGTCCCAGTTTCGATGTGGTTTTTAAGTTGTCTCGCGTAGGAATGATTTTTATACATTCAGGGAACATGATTTTAGAGACACCAGTGATAACAGAAGGTGTTTAGGTATTACGCGTTGTACCATTACCAGGGAAAAAATTGGGACAACACACAGCTTGGCAGAAATCAGCTGGGTGCCACTGTGTGAATAAAGATGGACAAGTTCCTAGCATCTGTTTGCCAGTAATTAGTCAAGTCTATGTTTTTCCACCCTGAGTACACTTTACCTAAGTGCCTGTATCACGCCTTCCATCACGAATTGTGATGTTCTACTCTTTGCAAATCATTATTAATGATGGCGACATATTTTGAGGTCAGATTCACTGGCCTGAACATTACTTTGTCATTAACCTCTGAGAAGGTAAAGCTATGAGTAACAAGGCCAGGCATGAACATTTTCAAAACATCCAATTTGCCTATTCTGGATAGATGCAAAAGGATGATACAGTGTGTTCTTTCCAGCATTTTATCAAATCAGGTTGCGCGTAGAGTCAAAGCAATAGGAAGTTAGTCTGTTTTACAAAAGTTCACTGGTACGTCTTATATCTGTTTGTTTACTCCAGACTTGGAAAAAATTCTTTTGCCTTCCACATATGAGATTGACCCCTAAAATGAAGGGGCGAGCAGGAAACTATTACTTGTCTTCCTTCATGAACAATGACCCCCACCCTTGTACCCCATCTTCCTTGCCCATACAAGGGCAAAGGTCTTGGCGTAGCTTCCTTAAGCAGACCTTGATGTGTGGAGACCTGCAGAGATGACCAGCGGAGGTTAGATGGTTTTTCTCTGAGATAGACTTAGTTCCATGCCTCCTGTCTCTCATCCATCGGAAGCTAGTTTAATGTTGAGCAGAGTGGTCAGAGCAGAGAGAAACATAATTTCTGGCTGTCTTGTAAATGACTACTAATGGTTGTGCCTAGTTCATGAGTCCCTTATGTCTTTTAGGGAGAATAGGATATGAAAAGAAATATGAGATGAGACTAAAAGGCAAATAAATCTTGTTATTTTAATAAACATAAAAAGGTACACTCCCTCATGGGCATTCTCACCTTTGACTTTGTCCCTTTCAAAGTTTATACAATTTTTCATAAGCCTTTGGACCTCCTTTTTTCAGAATGGCTCTTAGAGCCTGAAGCACATTCCTTAAATGTTTAAATATTTGAGGGCAGATTTGACTTTGGCAGCAGTCAATTACCTTTTACAGTTGGGGAATCCCATTTGGATCCCAAAAGGAGTTGCAACTGTAAAGTAATGAGACTAATATTTTTATGTGGGTGATGCAGTGTTTCTAAAAGCCCAGGAGTTTTGAAGGTAGATATGAATGTCCATGGTTTATTCAACCAACATCACTGACCTAACACCGAGCTTCCTGAATACGCATCAGAAAGGGACGTGCTAGCTATGTTTGGCTATGCAAAGCCTTAGTTATGGTTAGAGATGGGATTCAGCACCCGTTGTGGTGTAATATCTTCCTGCTATTTCTAAAACGCGTCTATATAGTCCCTTTTCACGCTGCGGATAAAGACATACCTGAGACTGGGTCATTTATAAAGAAAAAGAGATTTAATGGACTCACAGTTCCACATGGCTGGAGAGGCCTCACAATGAAAGGCATATCTTACATAGTAGCACACGAGAGAATGACAGTCAAGGGAAAGGGAAAACGTCCTGTAAAATCGTCGGATCTCGTAAGATGTACTCACTCCCCCAAGAACAGTATTGGGGAAACTGCTCCCACGAGTCAGTGATCTCCCACCAGGTCCCTCTCACAACACGTGGGAATTAAGGGAGCTACAATTCAAGATGAGATTGGGATGGAGACTCAGCCAAATCCTATCAGTGTCTATGGGGATAATGACAGGCATGTGGAAAGGAAAACAGAAAATAAAGATGAAAACAAAAAGAAATTGGAGAAAAATAAGACAGAGAGTTTTGTTAATGTGGTGATGGAAAATGGTGGATAACAGGATCAGAAACAATCTTTTGAGCTTCCCTCAGTCGCATTGCTCCCAAGAAATCCTTCTGAGATTTAGGGACTGGTTTCTGTGATGGTTAATTTTATGTGTCAACTTGACTGGTCTATAAGGTGCCCAGGTAACTGATCAAACATTATTCTGAGTCTTTCTGTGAAGGTGTTTTTGGACAAGTTTAACAATTAAATTGATAGACTGAGTAAGGCCAATTGTCCTCCCTAAGGTAGGTGGGTCTCATCCAATCAGTGGAAGACCTGAATAGAATAAAAAAGTGGACCTTTCCCTAAAGAAGAGAGAATTCCTCCTACCTGACTGCCTTCAAGCTGGGTCATTAGTCTTTTCCTGCCTTGGGATTCCAGTTGAAATAATGGCTCTTCCTCAGTCTCGAGCCTGCTGGCCTTTGATCTGGAACTACACCATCAGTTCTGCTGAGTCTCCAGTCTGCTGCCTACAGATCTTAGGACTTGTCCGCCCCTGTAATCACATGAGCAAATTCCTTATAATGAATCTATATATATATATCTATATTATATATATATTATATATATGCATATATAATACATACACACACACAAACTTCCTTCTGGCTCTGTTTCTCTAGAGAACCCTGACTAATACAGTTTGGGTACTCACAGTGATCTTGTAGTCTGCGGTTTTGCTGACCTTGCCCTTCATAAATCTTCATCACCATGTTAATGAATCTTGACAGATGAGAAACTCTAAGCCAGAAAGGGGGAGGGTAGTGAGGGGAAGCCAAACACCAGGACTGGCAATAGCTTATTGTGGCTGCATGTCTGTGCCCAAGGCTCCCGGGATTAGCACAATCAGCAGGTGGCTTGGGACGGACATCTGAACCGGAAGAATCCTCTCCTTCCTCACTCTCACCCCCTGCACCTCTATTCTGTTGGGGATCATTACAGATTTTTAAACTCTAACTGTGGAAACGAATGCAGCTGCTCTTTGTAATTGTTTGTGAAACTGAGTTAAAGGGAGGTTGTTGTGGCACTGCAGGTGCAATCATTAGATGCATCTATGCTGTGTAATTAACCTCATTTCCATGTGAATGTCCATGGTTTATGCGCTGCTTACAGAACTCACGCCATGATCATTACACTTACAGTCAATCCAATTAGACAAAGGTTCCCACACTTAGAGAAAGATCAGGACAAACTGCAAGGGTAGGCCTCTCTCAAGAAGGTCTCTAGTTAAATGTCTCAAAATAAACAACTGTGGCCTAATTAATTGTATGACAGACCAAAGGAACACACCAAGGAGCTACTTATGTGCCTGGAGCCCCATCCTAGGAAGCTGCTTAATAGAATTTCCTTTTGTTCACACTTGCAGTGGCTGAAAGATGTGCACAAATGGGGGGATGGTCTGGTGGCTACACTTCATCCTCTCTCTCCGGTTGCCCAGTGAGATATCCAATGGCTTTATTTTGATGATTTTTTTTAAAACCTTTTTTTATGTTCTCAGAACAATTAGGGGGAAAAAAATCCGTCCATGCTTCTCAGAGAAAGTTACTTGGTCAAGCTAGCAGTTTTCCGTAATATTTTAGCAGAGCTACAGCCAGAGGGCGCCATTAAAGGATAGTCTTTTTCCTGGATATCTCAGATTTATTCGCTTCCTCTTCCTCTGAAGATCTTTAATGCAGCTGGTTGAACCCCTAATTTTAAACATTTTGTCATAACCTGTATGCTATGCATGTCTGTCCTTTCTCTTTAAGTGATAGTTAGTTCCTTGAAGGTAGAGCTCATACCTTAGAATTCTATTGTGTCCCCAAAAATGCCTTGCACCACACCAGTAACTCCCCGGGAGCTCAATAAATGCTCGGAGGATCCACTGATTAAATGATAAGGACCAGTATTTGTCAACTATTCAAAGGAATTGACATAAGTTTTTAATATCACAGAACACATCACAGACTGTTTGAACCTCAAAAAAGTCAGGCTAAAAATAAAGGAAGTCAGGAAAAAGAGCAAAAAGATACAGAGTAAACCACAGTCCTTGAAAGAATGAAAGCTTATGAGGTTTTTTTTGTGTATGTGTGTGTGCCGAATTTCTGAAGAGCGAGACCATCCTGGCTAATATGGTGCAACCCTGTCTCTACTAATAAAAAATACAAAAAAAAAAAAAAAATAGCCGTGCATGGTGGCACGTGCCTGTAGTCCCAGCTACTCAGAAGGTTGAGGCAGGAGAATCACTTGAACCCATGATGCAGAGGTTGCACTGAGCCGAGATCACGCCACTGCACTCCAGCCCGGGTGACAAAGTGAGACTCTGTCTCAAAAAAAAATAAATAAAAAAAAAAAAAGGACACTGTATAGCATCCTAGGCTGAAAATCCAAATGCTTTCTTCCCTCACCCATTCCACGATCATTTATATGCCAAGTGCTGTGCTAATGGTTGTAAATGTGTTCAAAGTCTAATGAGGAAGGCAGACATGTAAAAAAGTAAATAGGTATTTATAGTATCTGGTAAATGCTATAATTGCAATGGAAACAAAATTGGCACAAAACCAGCCTGGAAGACTTGTATACTCTGTGTGTGTGTGTGTGTGTGTGTGTGTTTGTGTGTGTGTATTCTAGATATATATATAACATTGCTATATAAAAGTGTGTGTGTGTGTATGTGTATATATATGCACAACCTAAATAAGCACAATTGCCTAGAAATGAGGGTCTACCCTATTGAGAGGAGATGATTCTAAGTAGAATTCTGGTGGTCCAGAGCATTAAAAAATATTTAAAAAACATGTCTGAGATATCTGAAACAAATATGGCAGAAAGGTTAATGTTTATAAAATCTTGGTAGTGAGTAAAATATGATTATTGCATTATTTTCTAGATAATTAAAATATTACCATAAGTAGAAATAAATAAACAAATGATAGAAAACAGAGAAAAAGCAACCAAAGAAGGTAAGAAGGTTTGCGTCAGTCTAGTATTATTTTTTTAAAAAACCTAAAATCAGATCACCCACGTTTACCCATCTAATGTGACAACTGTCAGTTTCCGGCTGACTAAAAGTCTGTAACCTGCCGTTGAACCCTCCCAGTCATTCTGTCTGTGGGAATATTTTTCTGTAAGACAAGCCAGGGCAAGTCTACAGCGATCCCTGTAGAAGAGTTAAGGACTGACTGTAACTCGGGAAAGTTTGAACACTCAATCCGGTCCGTAGTAGATAAGAGCGTCATGGCCTGTGGTGTCTCTTCTTTGTTTCTCTTTCCCTATTCATTGGTCATTATTCTCCTCCCTACTTCATGCCCTAGAAGACAGCCCTTAAAAAAAACTTCAACAACTGGATTCCCTTGTTCTCCGGAAAAATATTTTAGATCAGAAACTCAAATATCTAATTGAATTTGATAATTCTTGTCAGGAAAATTTCACCATCAAGCCTCTAAGATATTCTGCAGCAACACCCGTAACTTGGGACTTGAGCCATAGAGAGTGTGAGGTCCAATTACTGAAAGTACTAATTACCTTCATAAAATAAGTGAGGGCTAAGGGATGGGGGTGGCTAAGGGTGGATATAATTTAGTTTCTTTCCATTGGCCCACATAAGACCTAACCTGGGAAAACATCACCTAGGCATCAGGTCTCAGTTGGTCCTAATAGTTCTTTCCTGATCCATAATTGCTAATTCACTTAAGTAAAAAAAATATATATATATTAGATCTCACAGGTGCCAACCTAAGTAAGCCATTGCTTTAGTTGGAGTGGCTGAAAAAATACAATTACAATACATTCAGGAACATTCCACTTTCTTGAACGAATGTAATTAACATTTGGAAAATGATTTGCTGCTGGATAATCTGAGTCTGTTCTATAAGAAAACAAAAAAAGGATAATAAGTCATGTAAGTTTTTAAAGCACAGAAGTGTATCATGTAGAAACCAGGTCTTGATGCCAAAAGTAAAATCAGTGTTAACAATAACTTCTGCTTCTTGTCATGAAAATATTCTAATGCTTCTTATTGGGATAGGTTGTGAGTACATTGTGTCTATTCGTCCACCTGATCCAAAGAAACATCCACTCTTCCAGGGAACAAATTTTCTCAGACATCTTACTGGTGCTCCTTTTGGTGTTCTTATGGTAGAAGGTATTGTGTATCCTTTAGCAAATATTGGTAAAGGTCTGTGTTTTATAACTTTCATCCATTCATAAAATAATTTGGTTTGGAGTAAGATTTAGCAATAACATAGTTTCTGGATAATAAAGCCCAATGGCATTCATTGGGAGGAAGCCAATATTTTTAAATAATGTTTAAACAAGTTTGCTGGCTTTATTTTTAGACTAATATGTTTATGTATGTATTAAAACTCTGCATCTCCCATTATTAAATAAATTGGGTATAAATTATGCACACTCAAATCCTTAAAGGCATTTACCTAGAGAAAAAGGGAGACTTCATTTGAGAAATGATCATGTGGCCATATAACCACAAGCATGTTGTTTCACTGCTGGTTAATCCATGAGTAAGTTTGTCTAGTCTATGCCTAGACTACCTATTTGTATTTATAGGTAAGAAGCATATACTATTTAAAAACAAGCAAAGTTAAAATCAACTTCATAAGTAGTAGGAAAAGCGATACATTTCTAATTTCTTGTAATTACTTTACTATGTGCAGCCAGACAGTGAAAGCCAGGCTTCCATGGCAAATTCAAGGTGTGGTTCGGGTAGGAATAACTGACTCTTTTGAAGCGCATTTCCTCGTCAAATCTGACACAAATGTTCAAAGCACATGGATGAATTTCTTCATAAAGTATATTTATAGCATTATTTACACAGGGACTTATATAGTGGAGGAACAGGGACAAGAAAACAAAGGTAGAAACCTCCATCACCTTTATTCTGCACTGCAGACCAGACACTTACATCTTCCTATATGCGTTTTTATATGTGTGCCATTATTGGGTAAGATATGAATACTCATATTGAGTCATTGGACTAAAAGTTGGTATCAATAATAACTGAAAAGATAACACATCATCAGACAGTGTCCAATGATCAGACTCATCTAGATATTTACTGCCATGAAGAAGGGCCTGAGGAGTCTTGCCCAGATGCTGCTTGACTTAAGACGGGGTTATGTTCCAATAAGCCCATCGTAAGTTGAAAACATCTTAAGCCGAAAATGCATCTAATACACCTAACCTACCAAATACCATAGCTCAGCCTAGCTTGCCTTAAGCCTTCTCAGAGTTAGCCTGAAGTTGGGCAAAATAACTAACCTAAAGTCTATTTTATAGTTAAGAGTTGAATATCTCATGTAATCTATTGAATATGATACTGAAAGTGAAAAACAAAACTATTGAAAAGTCGAAAAATCAAAAGTTGAACTATCATAAATTGGGCACCATCTTCTGTATTTATCTTGAAATTTCTAAGAAAGACTTCAGCAAAATAATGTGAAAGTGTTTTGAATAAAAATGGTGTTTCGATGGTATTTCAAATTTATTTTTCCTGAAGCATGTTGAAGCTAATTCCAGTCAACTTGTGATTTCATTTGCAAGTACTTTAGTATCGTGTACATCCTGTTCTGGGAGTTTAGTATCATGGCAAGATGCTTGGTATGTAACTCTAATGTACTATTACAGAGAATGGTTTCTAATGCTTATGAAACATTTGATATTCCAACATAGAAGTTGGAAGAATCTGCTATTTAGCTACCATCAGAAGAGTCAGATTTATTTTAAGAGGAAGACTAAACTTTGTAAAGTTAAAAAAAAAAAAAAAAAAAAAAAAGTAAAAAAGGAAAACATACCTGCATGGGTCATAAATGACATTTATTATTACATAGACTTGTCAAATGAGAAACACAAATCTAGTATTTTCGTATGTGTGAACTTCTACTGCTAATTTTGACTCTACCTTTTTCATTCCTGAGAAGTATGGTGAAGACTATCCCTGGAATTTTTAAATGAAATAATCACAATAGCCAATTGCCTTGTGTTGAAATACGTCTAACAAATTATTAATAATTCAGTTGAAATTTCTGAGCACTTTTGATGCAGAAAACTGTACTAAAATCTAAAGTAGAAAAATAAGCCAAATGCTATTCCCGATGCAAAGAATTCATAATATAGTGGTTGTCAGAAGCATATATGGAAATTATTTTTACAATGTAGGCTTATCTTAGTCATATTACTCATACAGAAACAAGGTGGTAACACACAAGATAGGATTATTGACTCTTCCTGGGAAGGGGAGTCCAGGAACATCTTCCCAGAGAGATGTCACAGTTGATTTCAAATACACAATGCAGAACCTTTCATGTGGTATGGTAATGGAGACTAACTGTTTATTGAATTTTTTTTTTTCTGGAGTCATATGAAATATATAAGCTACATGTTATAACCAAGTCTATATGCAAGATTTGTCCAGTTCAAAAATTTTTTTAAAAATTTATATTTTAGAATTTTTGATGGGTACATAGTAGGTGTATATATTTATGGGGTACATGAAATGTTTTGATACAGGCATGCAATGTGAAATAAGCATATTTTAGGATCAGTACCTTTGCAAATGGTTCAGTAGAGTTTTCTTAGTATATGTGATTTTAAATAATGATACAATCAGACATTATTGTTAAAATTGTATAGAGTTTGGGGTAACCAGTCTGGTAGACTAAAAGAAATTTTAGACAGTGTTTTGTAAGTACAACCAGAGAAAGTATGACTATTTTGTCAATGAAATATTTTCTGTTGATTAATTTGAAAACTCTAGGCCTGGGGGATTATGTATTCTCATTTTGGTATCCAAGAGGCATCCGGATAAGCTTGTTTTTCTGTGCATCAGTTGTGCGGCAACACTCTTAGTTATTACATCTCCACAAGAAAAAGCCACAGCTGAACCTCATCATAACCTGTGTTTTGTGTGTGAATTCTTGCATTAGCAACATGACATTTATTTTTTTGGTGAGGTTTTACCTGCAATGTTAACAAGGTCAATGCGTGTCAAAAGCAGTTATTTTCATTTAAGATTTACTTCCCTATAGATAGTCTTAAGATGTTCAAATTGCTGATGAGGGCATTGAAGTTAAAGCTTAACTACATTATAAGGAAAAATATAACTACTGGGAGGATAGCCATGATACATATTTTAGTCACATCAACTCTCTTGTAGGAAGGCAGGAGGCAGAAGTGTAGGAGTGTGTGTGTGTGTGTGTGAGAGACAAGGTACACACAAATGCGTATGTATCAGTGAACACAGAAGCAATGACTGATACTTCACTTTAATCTGTTTGTCTGTTCACGTAGAGAGTTGTTGGTTTTGTCTTCTTCTAACCGTAACTTTATTTTGTATAGAGTTATAATTTTACTCTATTTTATTCTGCCTGCTAAGGTTTAATGGTTTAAATCAAACCTTAGCAGACAGATTAAAACAGACAAAACTTACCTGATTATCTCACTAGACCATACAATCCCCAGGGGACAAAAAAGTCATTTTGTGATATTTATATCTCTTAATATACCCCTTCCTAACTTCATTCTGTGTCCTTTGCAGTCTCTTGACATGAATATTATAAACACTCAAACCATAAACATTGTAAGTAGTGCTTCTCGAACTTTCCATGCACATAAATTGCCAGGGGATCTTAGTAATATGTGGATTTGGATTCCATAGTTCTGCAGTGGGGCCTGTTTCTAACAAGGTCTCAGGTCCCATTGATGTGGCACGTTCTGTGGATTGACTTTTGAGTAGCGAACCATCTGCCTAACCCTGGGCTCCCCACTTTTAACCCATTTCTAGCACAAAACTGAAATCATTTCTGAAAAAAAGGTGTGGTAATTGTTTGGGATAAGGTATGGATTTATTAAGCTTGAGTGTCAATATGACTTAAAATTGATTACACCAGGATTTACATATTAGTATCGTTCCCTTCAAAACAATTATCGACTGTTTATTCCAGTGTGAAAACTCTACTTTCGGAATTGTCTGCAAAGACTCAAAGATCAGTATTCACTCATTCATTTGCTTATATTATGATTCAACAAATATTTACTATGTGTCAAAAAAGTCCTAAGTACTATGCTAGGTATTTAGAGACACACTGATAAATAAGGAAAAGTTGCCCAACTCAAGGAGCTCAAAGAAGGAACAAACAGTAAACAAATAATGATGTTTCAACATAATAAATAAAGATGTGTGTGCCTCAAGGCTATGTGTAGAGGACTACGTGCTCCCAAACAGGGTGTTCCCCATAAGTCCTGCTCTCCCAAACGAAGCAGGGCGTTCCCCATAAGTCCTGCTCTCCCAAACGAAGCAGGGCGTTCCCGATAAGTCCTGCTCTTGCAAACGAAGCACTGCGTTGGGGGCTTGTTTATGTGTAAACATCTTGAAAATCCAGAAAGTCAGGGAAAGGTCAGAAAAACAACAATGTGTCTTGTGACTTGGCAACATTCCACAGACAACTGTATAAAATAAAGCAGAGCACGCCATTTGAGGCGGCCGCCATATTTGTCTTGTCTTGTGTTGTCTTGTGTGTTCATTCCTTTGTTTAGGAAACACACGGACCCCAACAGCTATGTTTCCTTAAACCAAATAAAGGCCATTTGAATTTAAAATTGGTGTTGAGTCTGGTAATTCTGATTGAAAATAATTGTGGCTATCAAGCAATGAAACTTTTTTTTGAAAGTCTTATAACTTGGTTCCCAAGTCTAACTCTAGCACACTTAGAGTTGTGCTAGAAATGGCATTTTTTGGAGTACGTATATAGTCTCCAAAAATAATTTCTTTGAAGAAACCTATCGGTGAGTAGCAGCAGGATTGTGGCAGAATAAACTTCATTACTTCTTATTTAAGCATATTTATTTCACAAGCTATGGGTTTGATACCTGTGTGTGTCTGTATACACATGTGCACACACACACACATGAATGAATACCCTATACCAAATTTAATAATATTTAATAGTTCACTCAGTACATTATTGGTTTATAAAATAAAAGACTAAACTTCATGAATTCTTAACCTGTACCTCATACGTTGCGTAAAGGTGGGTAACCATATATTTTATTATCCAAACTAAGGCCCTTGGAGAGTGAAAGACAGCACTATTAACAGTTACATCAGGCACAAATGGGGACTACTCTGGGGAAACCAGAATGTAAGATCCTCTGAAAGAAAAGCCCAAAAATACTAAATAAAAACATTCTCTGGTTTGGGTTTGGAGCACCTGCATTTAATAATTTGTTCTTTAATTTGGCAATAATTTTTCAGAATATGGATACTGCTACCATCTGTACTTACAGGAGATATTTTGAAGGAAAATCCTATACAGTTTTGAGAAGCTGGAATATGCCTCTTAAGGATATATCTATATATATATTTGGTGGTTTAAACAACATATCTGGGAGACTCATTTGATCAGTGGGTTTTCTAAATAGTAATTTGTGAACTGTTTTATGAATGCCGGGCATTATTTTATAATTTACAGCTACTTTGGCCAGACATTCTTGAAAAGGGCTATGGTACAGCTCTTTCATTAAATCTTGAAAAAATTATATTAAAATACATTGAAAGAAAGGAAAAAGGAATAACTCACTTGGGCTTAATAGATTATTTCTATAAGTATAGAAAGAAAGAAAAAAAAAATGTCGGGGCCATCTTCCTGAGATACTGAATATACAATAGAAAGAATCCTGTATTTTCCATTGAAGTGGATATTTAATTTTTAATTGACAAGTTGTTTTTCTTTTGACTCTAACTGCCCTTACCTTTCACAACCTTATATATGATACTCATTTTTCATAAAATTGAATTTCTTTACATATTTGAATTGCCTGTTTGTCTTTTTCTGCTATAATGGGACTATAACACTTTGACAGGTTATTCCTCATTTTTTGAAAAAGTAGCACCCTTGCATAGTTACTCTGTTTGAAATAAATTACATTAAATAAAAGGTTAACTAAAAATAACAATACATCATTAACATCAAAAAGACTATTGATTGAATTTCATCTTTTATTTCTAGTTGAAATTTTTCAGTTCAATCTTTTCTGATATTATAATTTTTTAAATACTCAGATTTGGGGGTTTTTTCTTAGCTTTTTTTATCTTTCATCTGTTCTTTGGAAATACAATTTTCTTTAACAAATCCAGATGGTCAATTCATATTGCCTTATTTACCTAAAATAGTTCTTTGCTTCCAATTGTTCTCATCTTCAAAACTCTTCACATTTGATTTTTTAACAGTGGGATTGTATGCGGTATATAACACATTCGTATTTGAAACACAAAATGCAGTCATCCAAACTCTCTCTATAGTATGTAATTATAGTATAGATTGTTCAGAAACTGTATTTCATAGACTGTAGTTTTCAAATCAGTTGAACATTTTAAAAAATCTTGAAATGTGTGATTAAAGTCATATTTTTTTTTTAATTGAGGAAACAGAAAATGTAACATCCTCGTGTGGCCTATATCTTCAACCCTAAGCTTTGTAGGATTTGAATAGGAAGGTATTTGTAATCAGTAGACTACATTATTTTTTTCATGTAACTAGGAGCATTATAAATCCTCTCAAGTCTTAACTTTGCTTTGTCTGACCCTTTGGTTTTATTTTCAATATCGGATTTTGATTTAAATTGTTATAGTGCAGTGGATTTTCACAATTTTTCTACTGGTCTGGCCTTTGTTGAGAGTCTTACACATCATAGAAGAAGGTGACAGAATGTATTTATGAATAAGGGCCTTAGGTATTTGAACTAGAAATACATTTTTTTACATAAAAAATTATTTTTTAATTTTTAAAATTTTACTTTAAGTTCCAGGATACATGTGCAGAATGTGCAGGTTTGTTACATAGGGATATATGTGCCATGGTGGTTTGCTGCACCTATCAACCCGTCATCTAGGTTTTAAGTCGTGCATGCATTAAGTATTTGTCCTAATGCTCTCTCTCCCCTGGCTCCCCACCTCCTGACAGGCCCCAGTGTGTGATATTCCCCTCCCTGTGTCCATGTGTTCTCATTGTTCAACTCCCACTTATGAGTGAGAACATGCAATGTTTGCTTTTCTGTTCCTGTGTTAATTTGCTGAGAATGATTTCCAGCTTAATTCCTGTGCCTGCAAAGGACACGATCTCATTTTTTTTATGGCTGCATAGTATTCCATGGTGTATATGTACCAACAATTTTTTTAGCCAGTCCATTATTGATGGGCATTCTGCACAGCAAAAGAAACTATCATCAAAGTGAACAGGCAACCTACAGAATGGGAGAAAATTTTTGCAATCTACCCATCTGACAAAGGTCTAATATCCAGAATTTACAAGGAAAAATTTTTAAATGACTATTTTCAATGCAAAGACAGAGAAACAACTCTCAGTATTTTGTTCTTGTTGAGATATGCCTGGAAACCCCTGGGAGAAAAGATACCATGTCAGAGTATAAAAGTTAAACTTATTTATGTTTATTTATTATGTCAGCTAAATCATCCAAAGTCAATGCTCAGTGATCCCTCATGGTCTATTCTTGAAAGGTGACTAGTTTTGTGTGGTTTGACCATTTACCTTGGAAGATGATTTTTTGGTTAACTAGAACACTATTTTGAAATAGATAGTCTCTTCTGAAACCTCCGAATGTAGCCAGTTTAACAGACATCATGTTTTTCTGGATGCTGCACAGATCAACAACAACAACGACAACAACAACCACAAAATTACTTCACTGTCATAGGGCAAAATCCTAAAGAAAGCAAGAATTTTTTTTGTCACCTTCTCTCTCTTTCTGACATCAGTTTTCCAAAATCATACCGCTGTCAGATAGCCCAGTACCCTTGGGAAAATATTATTCACAATTTCCTGATCACTGAAACTATTTTTATCTCTTTTTCTACTTTCAAATACTCATTTCCCCAGTCTTCTTTCCTCAGAGGACTATCCCTGAGTTCAGCCATGTGCTAAATAAGTTTTTCAGTTCTATGTTCTTGGTCAAAATCACTCATAACATATCATACAGTTTGAAAATATAACCTATTTTTTCTTCCTAGGCTTCCCCGAGTTTTACAGTGATGTTTAGAAGACCACCTTGTAAAACTCTTTATAGTATTTGAATATGAATGAGTAATATTATTTTTATTGTCATTTTATTGTGATCATTTTACTCCTATCTCTGGTCTCTAATTATGTGAATAATCTCTTCCCTCACCATTAATGAAACAATCAAAATAGCCTAAACTTACAAATCCATTCACTTAGACAACAGAGATACCAAATTGCATAACCATTTATCTATGTTGCCAAAAAAGCCTAGATTACTTCTTCAGTCTGTAAAACTCGTGTTAGTAAATGTACATTTGACATATCTGTCACATGTTATCTTTTATCCAAGGGACTTTATAAACACAGATCTTTATTTTCCCTCCCTCTCTCCCTCTCTCCCTTCTTTCTTTCTCTCTCTCTCTCTCTCTCTCTCTCTCTTTCCCTTTCTTCCTTTTTCTTTCTTTCTTTCTTTCCGGATCACACTCTGTCACCCGGGCTAGAGCGCAGTGGTGTGACTCTGGCTCACTACAGCCTCCACCTGCTGGACTGAAGCAAACCTTCCATCTCAGCCTCTCAAATAGCTGAGACCACAGGTCTGTGCCACCACGCACAGCTAATTCTTTTTGTATGTTTTTGTAGAGACATAGTTTCACCATGTCATCCGAGCAGATCTCTAACTCCTGGGCTCAAATGATTCGTCCACCTTGGCCTCCCAAAGTGCTGGGATTACAGTTGTGAGCCATGACTCCTGGCCACAGATTACCTTCTATGAAGGTAACTTTATTCATTTTACAGATGGATTAGATATGTCTTTATAATAAATTAATTTCTAAAGGTTAAATGATATAAACAGGAAATTCATGTGTTTAATGATAATTATAGAACCATTGTTTAATTAAGTACTTATTATTTATTACACACTGTGATAGGTGCTTTCTGTAGACAGTCTCTTTTGCATCAGCTCTAAGCTGTATATATAAAGATAATCATCTTACAAGGAAGAAAACCAAGAAAAAGAGGTTAGGAACACACCATTCATAAATAGAAGTGAATTTCAGGTCCTGAGCTGTCCAGATCCAAATGTCAGAGTTAGCCCATCTGGGTCATTTTTAAAGTACTTAAAAAATATATGTATTTTGTTATATATAATATAACATATAACATAATAGATACATATGTTTATATTGTAAAAAAATAAAAATTATATTAATATAGTATATTAGATATATATTGTATTTATATATAATATATAACATATTATATATAATATATGTAATATTTATATTATATAATTATATATATTTATATTATATATATTTATATTATATATAATAATATATATATGCACACATATACATACACACACATATATAATTTTCTCTTTATATATTAGGCAAATATTATGCAAAATGAGACTGCCTCTGATTTTGTTCTCTTATTTTACCTTTATTTTTCTGCTTTACTCATATCTTATTCTTTTGTTCCTCATACTCTGTTTCTTCCCTCTTTCCCTGTGGCTGACAGTTGCTGACTGCCTGATGTAGCAACCGTAAGCCCTGCTGAGCTTCCTATGGATACTTACAGCTGCAGGTTCACCAAATTCACTCTGCATTAGCCACATCTCATTCTCATTCCAGGTATTTTCTTCAATGCATAAAATAAGAGGGTGCAAATGTATTGTATTCACAAATCTTCACTCTAGCTGAGTGTTCCCCAAGACTTAGCTGATTTAACAGTGACTCTGATTTAAGTACACACATACACACACATGCACTCGCCCACGCACATGCACACACGCACCCTGGTCAGGAAACTGGTCTGAATCTTAAGAAACTTGAATTCCCTTTGGGGTTTCTCCATTTTCCCATGGAAAGGGGAATAAAAGGAGAGGCAGGAGGATATCGATAGGGTGGAACACCGTTTAAACACTAATAGTCTTTTATATCCACTATTGATGATCAAATAGAGTAGAGCTGAGCTAGTCCAACTGAGTTTTGATTTTGGAGACAGAAAATGCCCCAGAAAGGGAGAAATGGCACCAGAAATTCTTCTTGCCTCAGATGGTACCATGGATACTTCAAGTCATTCTTAATTTTTAATGGGCATGTCAATCACCTGAGGACTTATTAAAATGCAGATTTGGCTACAGTAGGTCTGGAGTGGTACCTGAGAATCTGCATTTCTCTGTGGAGCAGCTGAACTAACCCCATGTCCCCACAAATTTATTTTAAGTCTCCCCCTCTCACCTCATGTGTCTTTAGTTTACCCTACAGCCAATAGCAATGTGCTAGTGTTTGGAGATCCAAGGATGACCACACATCATCATGGCCATCAGGTGCTTAAACCGTGAAGCTTTGCGTGTATACCAAAGTAATTCCAGCTAAATTCTATCTGTCGGTCTGGAAGGATGGACTTTTGTTGTTTTGTATTTTGTTGTTGTTGTTATTCCTGCATGTCTCCTCAAATAGAGAAGGAACCACACGGGGAAAAACAAACAACAAACAATCAAACAAAGAAAAAACATCAATTCAGGGGCATTGTAGCCTGAATATTTAGCCTATGCTTGTTCCATAACGATGATCTATTCTCTCCATTTTTAAAGAGTGCTTTCTGGGTTCTATTGCTCTCCTTCCTGGCCCAATTAGATGCCAACATTCTCTCTAAACAAGGATATATGACTTGAAAATTATTCACAATTAACCTAACAAGAATATTTAAAGGAAAAAAAGAGTTGTCATGGTGACCACATGCATCAACAGATATTATTAATTAACAGCCTCTGCAAGGAAACAGAGACTTGGCTTTGGGGTTACGGATACAATGCACCAGTAGCTGTATCTGAGCAAATGATAAAGTACCTGTGATTGTTAATTTTCTGTGTCTATTTGGCTAGATGGTGGTGCCTAGTTGTTTACTCAGACATTAGTTCAGATGTTTCTGTGAAGGTGTCATGCAGATGTGATTAACATTTGCCATCCGTTGACTCAGTAAAGAACATGACCCTTGATAATGTGGCAGAGTCTCATCTAATCATGTGAAGGTTTCAGAGCAAAACTGAGAAATCCTGGAGAAGGCGTTTTGCTTCAAGACTATACCAGAAATCTTGCCTGACTTTCCAGTCTGCCGGCTGCCCTGTGGATTTCAGACTCAAGGCTGCAACATCAAAACTTATCTTAGTTTCTAGCCTGCCAACCTACACTACAGATTTTTGACTTTTCAGTCTCTGCAATTGTGCGAGTCATTTCTTTAGAAATAAATCTCTTTATATATACAGATACACACACACAGACACACATGCAAATATCTGCTGCATACATATTAGTTCTGTTTCTCTAGAGAAGCCTGATTGAAACATTGCTCATCCTTCTTTAACCTCTTAAACTTTTTCTCTCTCCATTCTAATGTGTGAATTGCTTTCCTTAAAATAAGTTGATTGATATAATAACACTGTTTGCTAAGAAATATATGTTAGCGTTGTTCTGAAAGTATGATATATTCTGCATGGTTGATGACTGATAGCAAAAAAACCCAGAGAAGTCTAAGTCCTTAGGGTATATTCAGTAATTTTGGGGCAAAGATGCATGCCTAAGAAAAGGTAAAATAATATAAGGAATTAGATAATTAAGTGTTAAAGTGTATAACCAAGTGTATATTATTGACTATAAGTGCTGTAACTGTTTAATTAGGGAAAGAGAAATTTTGTGGCACAATAGGTAGAAAGATTGACTTGAGCCATAAAAGGAATGGAGATTGTAGGGATTAGGGCATTTAAAACTCAGGTAATGGTATGAGTCAACAAATAGAAGCAAAAAGGAGATGATACTGATATAAAGAAAATCCACTCTTATCAGATAAACACGCCCTTTCTTTCTTCAGGCAATATACACCCGGATCTCAAGTGTCTGTTACCTGTACAGAGATACTCCTCCATGACTTTGCAGAAAAGAGTATTTCATGACAGTTGGGTCTTTCAAGAGAGAGTGTGATTTTAACATTTCACACGAAGGTCAACATTCAGCAGTTTTTTACATGGTAACCCAGCACAGAATGATGTGATGGAAATTAACACCTTAAAATATATGCATATGTGTGTGTGTGTGTGTGTGTGTGTGTGTGTGTGTGTGTATATCTCACAGCCCCAATTGGACTTTTTAAAACCTCTGCTTCCTGCGACTTATGACTAAGTGTGGGTAATTAAGCCAAGATCACTTTTTCCACTCCACCCATACTTCGTAAAAACCTGTTGTAATTTTTCCTTGATTTATTTGCTCTTTTGTATTTTTCTTTTGCAATTTGCTACAACTAATGATTTCAAGTGAAAGACTTTCATATCAGTAGGTGACCCAATGATTTACTGATCCTTTTAACACCATGAAAAGAGAAGTCCATTACATGCTGGGGGGTGAGAAAGAGAGGGAAGGGGAACTCCTAACAGTGGTGTTCTATATTTATAGCTTTGGGCTTTGGCTCCATATGAGGCTATGGAGGTGTCGGGGGGATGGGTGGAAGGGGGTAAATGATACTCATTTGTAAGTATCAGCAATATTAACCAAGAAAAACAAAAAAATTGATTTGTGGAATCCATTAAGATATAATTATGAATAATAACCTGAGAGCTGGCAGGGTGGGACTTTAAAAGGTGTATGAGTTTTAAAATGCATTATATTTTGCAATTTCAAAAGCATGTGTTCCAAATGGTAAATGTATGCCCAAATCTGGTCCATGAAATAAAACATTCAAACTAGAAACCTTATTTACTTTGGCTTAGTCTTGGTCTTTCCCTTTTATCTAGAAATGAGTCAATCAATTAGCATTTTCAGGGAGTCTACTATGGGCCCAAGAGGGTGATGAAGAATATGGAAGAAGCAAGGATTATATACATGTTAAAACAAACAAAAACTTTGGGACTTAGTCCAATTGACTGAGTCCCAATTCAGTCAATGCCTCTCTTTCCAATTGCTTCCCCAAATATCTGCTAACTCAAAAACGACTTCTTACTTAGGGTTGCCAGATTCAGCAAATACAAATACAGGACACCTGTATTTATCTGGCAACTAAACCATCCGTGTATTTTTTTGTGATCAACACTTTCCATAGCCTTCTGCTTTAGAAAAGACTGCTATAAAAATGTGAGAAAACACCCCGATACCTTTTAAGAATAAAGATAATGTCTGCTTATTATTATAAACAAAATACAGGCTTGGAGCTAAAGCAGGAGCTTATTCAATACTTTTAATGGTAAAGGTCAAAAGCATGGAGAACACTTACTCTCTTACCCTCCATTTTATTCTTCCCTTTGGCCTTGTTTCTTTATATTAACAGAGATCTTTGCTTTAATACTAATGAGAATAAAGAGAGATTGTAGGCACAGTCCTGGCATAGCCTTTTGGGGAGCAGTGAAGCTTCTCCTAACCAAATCCATTCCCTGGCACTTACCACCATGTTGCCTATACAGAAGTCAGCATTTTGGAAGATTAATTGTTATCCAATAGTAAAGAAGGTGCCAGGGTCTCTTCCCCTGTGTCTAATTTTTTATGGCAAATAACCCTCAGCTCAACTCACTGGCACTCAGGCTCATGTATGGTTACAATCCCAGACTGTGGCAAAGGCAACTGCTATTTTTTTTTTTTTTAACAGAAAAGCCAGAGCACTTATAATATTGGTATTTTAGAGCAATGAGTTAGTGTTCATCCAAAATTTCAGATTTTTGTACTCCTGTAAAGGAAAATCATATTTTTAGGAATCAAAATGTAAGTTCTATTATCTCACAACTTTCATCTCTTTCTCTCCTGCACCTGTGTGTGTGTGTGTGTCCCCTCCATTTCTACTTCTGAAAGTGCTGGCCAGCTAGGACCTGCTTAGAGAGTGAAAATATTCACTTGGGTATCACTACCACAGCTATGGGAAACCCCTTCTGCCAACCCAATATCAAAGTCAGGGCAGTCTAGAGTTTCACTGAGGTTTGCAAAGCTTTCAGTACATACAGACCAAAATACGATTTCAGATGGAAATCATGTAATGTGTGGTCATTTGTACCCCCAAACCATGTAAAGCCTGGCAACATGGTTGATGTTTCACTTTCCATTGGATTTGGAGGGGTTCGTAGAGAATGAATTGCAAGTGTGGTGATGATGGGGACCTCAGGTAAGTTGCATTCCCTAGCTGGGGCTTACCAAGCCTTTCTAGTCAAAATAATTGTTGTTATCTGCTTTCTAAGAGCATGGCCATCTGTCTTTTAGATTTTTCTCCATAGGAGAGATCCTCATCTCCTGGAATTTTTCCCCTTTTGTCTCTTGAATAGCACAGAATTGGCTTTGAGGAATGGCAACTTCCAAGAGACTCTCATGCTGACTCAGCAATCTCCAGGGGTTTTGTTTTTTTTTTTTTGGCATGATGTTTGTAGCTACATTGAAAATGTGGAGGAAAAAGAATTGGCTAAAGCTATGCTGGAGAAAACAAAACAAAACAAGAAAAAACAGAAACAAACAAACAAAAAAGTCAGTGTTCCTTTTCTGAGAATTGGATAGACCACCTCTATCGTCACTCAATAATCAGAGTTGATTCAACATTCTTGAACAGTGATAATAAGGCAATTGTCTTAAGTACTAATGAGCATTTGAATCTAAAGACCTCATCTAGAAATGAGTTTAGGAAATTTTCTCAGTTGCTTAATAGCCACTCAATTCTACACAACACCCATTAAGTGATGTCAAGGCTCCAAAGAAAAGATTTAATATCAAGCTCATAAATGCCTTCTGGGTTTCTAGGTCAGATGAATAGTTGAAAGCACGTGCACCAATCAGGACCACTCCTTCTTCATGACATCTGATTGTGAAGGTTGTGAAGAGTCCACTGTACATTTACGTACCATTTCTTTCTCTTAGTTAGAAATTTTTTTCCATGTAGACTGGGCTGACATCCTTTTATACTCTACTTAAAAAGAAAATGAAATTTCCTAAATATGTATTTTATTGCTCTGAAACACATCATTTAAGTATTTGCAAAATTACCTGGGGTGTAATGTCATGGAGGTAGGGGATCTTGATTTCAAATGTCCCAAATCACAGGGTTGAAAACCTTTATTATAGACTACTTAGGTTAATTTGGGGTGTCATCCCAGATTATTTTCTATGTCAGAGGTTTGAGAAATACAAAGACTAAGGGGACAGTTATTGTAAGAGGTGATGGTTTGTGATGGGATCCCAGGCCTGGGTGTGGTTAGAAAACCTTTATTATAGACTACTTAGGTTAATTTGGGGCGTTGTCCCAGATTATTTTCTATGTCAGAGGCTTGAGAAATACAAAGACTAAGGGGACTGTTATTGTAAGAGGTGGTGGTTTGTGATGGGATCCCAGGCCTGGGTGTGGTTTTTCAAGTAGTACCTCCAGACAGCAGCAAGGTGCCAGGCTGGAACTAACATGAGGAGACTGGCAAGGTAGTATAAACAAAGTAGAATACTTCACTGTTTGTGTTTTCAGTGCCTCTTGGCTGCTTTCCTTCTCGCAGTCCCTTCCTTCATAATACACCAGATTCCTGATTGACTCACCAGGAAGACCCTTTAACTTTTCCTGATAGGGACAAGAACCTTATTAGTGAACAGGAAAATAAATACATTCCTAGAGAAACAGCAAATGCCTCTTGTGTGGCTGCTATGTTATGGCCTCTGCCCTAGGTAATTTACATATATAAGTTCATGCAATTTTCCAAAAACATGAGAGGCAGGCATTCAGAAAAGTTAATTAACTGGCCCAAATCAAGGTCACATCGTGGCTGGTGGCATTGGGTTTCAAATTCGACTGTGTTTACCAAAATAATTTACCCCTTTACAAAATAATACCAAACTGGATTAAAATGGTGTTTCACAAATTCTCATTTAAAGAGACTTCACACAAATTTTTCGTGATCCCTAGTTCATCGCCTCATCATCCTACCTTTTTCTAAAAGAAATAATTTTGAAGTTGCCAGAGAGGAAAGAAGCAAAGGACTTTCATGAAGTCTTAAGTCCTGAAAATAAAATTCTGTTGGGTGTTGGGGGAGCAGGGATAGGCATAGATAAAAGTTCTAAAGTTCATATTAGTGATAAACCCTAACTGAGGATGAAGATAAAGGTGATGAAGACCAGTTTTGGAATGATCACTATACATCAGGCACATCCTATGTTCTCTACATACCTTGACTCATTTAATTTTCACAACAACCCCATGAGGTATCTACTGTTAATTAATTAGTTAAGAGAAGTCAGTTCATTTGTCCATGGGAACGTGTGCACATGTGTCTATTTGAAACCACATTTTCAACCTTCGCAACTAAGTGCTGAATTGTGCTCTTTACATGTGAGTAATAATATAGTGTTGCTTAATTTAGCAATGGCTTGCGATTTCAGAGACATCTGTATGACCGCTTGGTCATTTCTGGGTAGTGAGACATTACTATCAAAATCAGCATAGACCATCGTGTACCTTGGCCTTAATGGATGCCAGGCCTTCACTCGGAAAATAGTTGTGGAAGGAAGATGAGTGGTTGGACTTAGAACAAAATGAATCATTCTGGCTTAAACTTTGGCCTGTCCTTTTACTAAATAACATATAATAAATAGAATAATAAACATATAGGTAGTGAGTGCAGGCTGGGCATATGTTTAGTTTGTTTTGCTTTTTAATTTTTTTTTTTCAAGACAGAGTTTCACTCTTGTCGCCCAGGTTGGCGTGCAATGGTGTGATCTTGGCTCACTGCAACCTCCGCCTCCTGGGTTCCAGCGATTCTCCTGCCTCAGCCTCCCGAGTAGCCAGGATGACAGGCGTATGCCACCACGCCAGGCTAATTTTTGTATTTTTAGTAGAGACAGGGTTTCACCATGTTTGCCACGCTGGTCTTGAACTCCTGACCTCAGGTGATCACCCGCCTTGGCCTCCCAAAGTGCTGAGATTACTTGTGTGAGCCACCGTGCCTGGTCTGCTTCTTAATTTTTATATGCTGATATCTCCATTTACTTGTGAGACAGAGGAAGACATTGGAGAAAAAGTGCTCATATACAATTGGGGACACAGGAATGAGTCAATAAAATGTTGGGCAAAATGCTTATTGACAGAATTTTTGTACTTCTTTATATGGAGGAATTAAGAGAACAAAAAACAATAAACTCAAAGTATAGAATTTCTAACTAAGAATTGGAAGGCAGAAGAGAATGGAATTTTTCAAGCATCTTCTATGTTATGTCTACTTTAAATATATGCTTGGTCATCTCGTCAATACCTTCACCAGACTGATACTGTTTAACTCATTTTATAGTCACAGACATTGAGGGTCAAGTTTGAGTAAGTTGTCTAATGTTACATTGCCAGTAAGTGAGAGACATTTCAGATTCAAAAGCATGATCTTCCCGGTTGTAAAACCCGTGATCAGTTTAGCACGCCAGTTATGTTTCAGCAAACATTTTAAAGCATATCTTACATGTAAAACATTACATGTAAAGCATATCTTTACATGTGTGTAAAGTGCTGCTTTTTGGAGGAAATTGCCTGTCACTAGAAAAAAAAATTTTAAGTGAGATTGTCGTTCTGTTTGGAAGATTTGAGTACTCATTTGTTGAGTTTGGAGGGTATAAAAACTTGGCTTCCAGAGAGAACTGTTAGATCTCCAGGGTTTGATTCTGATTAGGAATGTAGTGCTAAGGCTTGACATCACAGTGGCTTAAACAACAGAAGCTTCTTTTTCTCTCTAAAAGAAGGGGTCTAGCAGTAGGTAGACTAGAGATCACATTGCATGGGAGAAGCATCAGAAGCATGACTTCTCCTGTTTGATCTTTCCGCTCTTTCATCTTTATAGTATAAGGCTTCCTTAGACTCATTTCACACCTCACACTCCAAGGGGATTGTGGGAGTTCTAGCCATTGGGTCATCCCTCTAGGCAGCAAATAGAAGAAACTTTGAGAAGGTGGCTATCTTTCCCCCCTTTAGGAGTCTTTCTCAAAAATCCCACATACAAATTTCAAATTACATCTTACCAGCCACTCTTAGCAGTAAGAAAGTTTGCAAATAAAGTCTTCTGGCTGGGCATATTGCCACATGGATTAAATTTGGGGTTCTATTACTTAGAAAGAATGGGATAATGGATATTGGATAAGCTACTTGAAGTATTAACCACAATTAGCTAATCAGGTACTCACTCCCAGTGGCAGGACTTCCAATATAAATTCATTCAAATAACATCCTCATTGCTGTGTGTGGTCTGGGATCGTTAACAAATAATTGGATCAGCTGCCCACTCAAGGGAGAAGCCATGGAAGGTAAGGAGAGTGTATGTTTGAGAGCCGTGCAGTCTGAGGACTGTCGCCATGGATGGGGAAAGAAGGAATGACTCACAAGTCTTAACAGAGCTTAGTCATTGCCCTTGTGGATCTGTGTAAACCACGTACAAGCCAACCAGGAGAGAGACAGCTGCGTGAAGCTACATTCTTTACTGGCTTCAAATCGGAGACAGGAGTCCCCACCCAGGCATCGTTCTAGTGCTTGTATAAATTAATGGGATTTAAAAATATTTGTTTTCTGATGAGCAAACACCTACGTGATCCTAGGACTAGAAGAAACCCAGGGCGATCTTCTAGTAGAAGCAAAAGCTACATCTATCCGCTCCCAGGTAGCTTTTCGAAGTAGGTGTTCAGTCAATCACCTTCCAGTGTTTGGACTTATTAAACGATTTAAGAGTTTTATCCACCTACCCTTGAGTTAGTTTTAACAACCCCAGAGATTTTTCTGTCTCTCTCTTCCCTGACTCCTACTTCCTTCCAGGGTTTGTGACAGTCTAGCTAGAGGCAGAGGCGTGGCTTGGATTTTCATCCCGCTGCCTCCCTTCCAATCAGCCATGTCATGGTGGAATTTTTATTGGTCATAAATTTTTTTACTGGCTAGATTAATGTGATTGAAAGCATCACACCCAGTAAATAGCGTCTGCTATTTGCTTTAGCAATACCTATGGAAAAGGGCAACTTGGGACCCCGGCACCGTGGAGCTGGTGAAACCATTGGCTGTGCATAGCGCGTTGGAGGCCCCGTTGACTGATGACCAGAAGTTGCTCTTAGAGGGAGGTCTGCCCAGCAAGAGGCTCCATTGGTGCATGCCACTGCCATGTGTAGCCATGATTCACTTCACTGACTATCAAAGCTTTCTACAACTTTGCTTGCTGACTTTTGACCAGAGGTTCCCTTTCAACACGAGGAAAATCTGCCGAGAGAGAGAGAGAGAAAGAAAGAACATTACGGGGAAATAAATGGCAGCCCTGTTTCTGGCGGTCTCGGTTTTATGGCCCGAGGAGCCTCACTTGGAGGCTGCCCTGGGGTGTGCTGCCCAGTGAATGTGTATTGTGGCATTTTATGAAGCATGGTTTATATCAGCATGGATTATTATAACAACAACAAGGGGGATATTTAATAAAACCTTGTTTGATGGCAAAGGCTCCCATACAAAACACTTCTCCTAGGCCAAAGGAATGAGTGGAGTGTTTATAGAAGCACTACCCGCAGAAATCTACGTTCACAGAAAACCGTTTTCTGAGACAGGTTTTGAAAGAAGGTGTGGAATCTGCAAGCCTATGGTCCCCATCTGCTTTCTCCCCTCTGACCCTTGGTTGTTTGACTACATGGTCATGACCCTACGTTGAGTGGGGTAGATGACCTGTGAAGATGTTCGTGCAGCTTCATCTTCATGCCTCCCAGCAGTGCCTAAAGCCCGCCTGCTCCTTCCTTCCTGGAAGAAATGCCAGAATTTCACTTCTTTAAAAAAAAAAAAAAAAACAACTTATCAAATAGAAACACAAACAGAGAATGAGCCAGATTGCTGAGGGGGATCAAGGAATGAAATACAGACTCAAAAGTTGCATGGACTCAGAAACCCCAAAACTTTCCCAAAACCCAACCTGGAACATTTATCTTCCTGACTTTCTTTAGTCTCAGGCCAGTTTTTAACCATTAGACGACTTACAATTATAATGTTGGCAACGCTTAGGTTAGAGGTGGCTGCAGGGAATTCTCTTTTTAAATTCAGTTGCTTGGGTAGGTGGTGTTGGCAAGACTGTCTTGTCTTTTGGTGCCAACTCCGAAATACCAGAATGCCATTCCTGAGCTGGAGTTCCACAGATCAGTTTGGAGATGCAAACTGGGAAGACAAAGGGAGCCTGAAGAGGGGCTGACGTGGAAAGACTAAAAGAGTGGCGAAGAGAGGAGAGAAAACAGAGGAGTCGTGAAAGATATAAGGCCAAGGAACGGAAAGTCGTTTGCAAAACAGAATGAGGGGCAGAAGGAAATGACAGGAAAATAAGGCGCAAGTCTCTGGAAAATACATCTAAAAACAGAAGACATCTTTTATTTGAAATTATGAAGTTGATTTCATAAGGTTTTCTAATAGTTTTGAAATATCTGGCTCGTGTTTACTCCTCGTTCCCTCCTCTTCCATTGTCATGAACCAAATCGTACCTAGCCTAGGTACTTCGTGAGCTCTCAGCTTGTGTTTGTGAACGGGAAGCGCTATACAACAGCAATGAGCATTTCTGGTGTATTGATAGAGGGGAAAAGGCCTTGGTGAACCACAGAAATAGCCTTTTACATGAAACACCATCCAGATCACTACCAGCCAGTGGCTCTAATCTCAGCTGAATGTGCAGTGTTTATTTTTCCAAGAATGGGGCCTTCTATGACTCACAGTACTCAGATGCTACTTACTAATGGGGCCTTGTACAAGTCAAGAATGTGACACATGGCGAGACACGCAGCTTAACAATCACAAACAACAGCACAGTTAATGGGGGGTGAAGCTTCGGTGACATGTGTCACACCAAAGAGCCGACTCGTCATGTTCCCTGAGGCCACAGATGAAGGGTCTCTGGATTGTGTAATAATGATAAAATATTGCCATCTGTTGGCATCCTGTGTAAGCAGGCTCTGACATACATAACATTGATGTTTTTCCAGACTGCCTCTCACATTTCTCCAGGGAGAGGATGTGTGAAAAGCATGGGGGAAAAGAGCAGAACATGCAGCCTGACCTTATAGGAAGAGAAAAATAACAACATTTTGAAAGTTCAAACTGGGAAGAGAACAGACTATGTTGCGTTGGTCCAACCCCTTACCTCTAGTCATGGGAGTAGCGAAACCAACCAAAGGTTGCTGACACTCAACTAATCAGATTATAAGAGTTTGCTTCAGGTATGCTGTCAAATGATCTTGGGGGTATGTATTCCTCCTCACGATGGATTCAGAGAGTTTTTGATCCAGGAGGACCATTATTTATTGTCTGAGTTAAAGGCAGGGATGTTGGCCTATAAAAATCACACATGGTATGGACAAAGCAGCAAACTGTAATAATCTCAAATATCCCCTACTGTGCTTATTCATCCTATCTAATAAATATCCAGAATTCCAGATAAATGTGACAAAATTGCCTTTAGTTTTTTCCTTTGGCTAAACTTGTAAAATATGGATTAAAAGGAAACTGAAAACCAGCGTGATAATTATGTGATGCTTCAGAAGCCTGAGGAGGCAATTATCAGACCTGACAACCTAGAACTTGGGTTACGATATCTATCCAGGGACTGCACAATGCAGTGGATTACAACTGAAATCCCTACATAAAACTGGGACCCTGGGAGGACAGCAACCTCAGAAGAAGGTGGTGGTGGGGGAACAATTTCCAATACAAAGAATCTTGTTTATATTTGCCAGGGCTCTGGCTGAAAAAAAAAAAAAAAAGTTGTGATGAAACCACATCAGAAATTGAAAGGATTTTACAGATTCAAAGTTAACATTTATACTATTTTCATATTTCAAGAACTCCAAACACAGAAAATTTACAGTAAAACTATCAGGGCCAGTGGCCACTGGGATGATATCACTGTGGTGTGTACCAGAAGTGAGCCCCAAATTGTTCTAGAACAATTTTCCTACAAAGCAACCCCACACAGAAGTCTCAATAAAAAGAGAGAGAAAAAAAGACAGAAAGAAAAAAACAAGAAAGAGGGTTTTACTTTTCATGACAAGTTAATGGGTGCAGCAAACCAACATGGCACATGTATACCTATGTAACAAACCTGCACATTGTGCACATGTGCCCTAGAACTTAAAGTATAATAAGAAAAAAAGAGGGAGGGAAAAATCTAAGTCCCAATAAAGAATTCTAATGTCTTAGGGAAAAAAAGTTCTCCATGAGCCATGTTAAAAAAAATAAAAATAAAGAAAAGCCTCAGAATTTTCCAGAATCAGATATGTGTTCCTCAGATTCAAAAACCACATCTTCAAAAATGTAACTGAAAATTAATATACATTGGGATACATTGTAGTGAATGCAAAACATAAAAGACAAATATAAGTTTTCAAAACAAAGGGAATGAAAAAAACTATGTCGGCACGAACTATCAAAAGCCACACAACCCAAAGGCAGATGTCAAAAGTACAGATTCGTTTCTCTCCAGATTTCAGCTGCCTCTTATAGAAACACATTACATTACTTTCCAGTTGTTCACAAGAAATGTAAAACTGTAATAATGTATACATATATATAATACATAAAATCTTAATAACTTGACTCCCTAAATTCCATTTATTTTTTATTCATGTTTAGTCACTGTGCTATAATAGTTGTCACCATTTTAAATCTCATTCACTACGAAAAGATAAGTAGGAATATGTAAATCCCCACTTAAGTAACAATGAAACAGTTTATACCAAAAGTGAGTGTCAACAACATATAAATAATAATTCATGGCCATAAAGTATGGTTTTTGTAATAAGACACAAAAGTAGAAATAATTTTTGTTTGTTTTCCCTGGAAATCCTGTTGTTGGGCAGATTATATTAACCTAGAAATTCACTTCCTAGAAAAACCAGCTTATTTCACACTATGCTTCCTTTCTTTCCCCTGTTGATCTATGGGGGATCTGAAAACCAGAAATGTAAAGGTGAGTCATCAATGACCAATGGAAATAAATTTTTAAATGTCCTTTTAGAATTAGCACATATTGATGTCATTGCACAAGGCCAAAACTTACATGTACCATGTGACTTATCCTTCAATACGTGGTTCATTATCCTATAGAAAATATTTACTTCTAAAGATGTATGTACATTCATCTGGGGCTATAAACTAAAAGATATATTGTATCCATAACTGTATTTTTTCTCTCATAGAACTGTAAAACAAACAAACAACAACAAAAAAAACTATGCTTGGCTTCCCTTCCATGTTGAAGAACTATCTCAATCATTCTCTCTTCTTTTATACTCAATGCATTTATACAGCCTAGATTAGGGGTGCGGGGGTGGGATATCATTGTAAATGCATTAGATTCTGGTGAAAAGACAGCCTCAGAGAAGGTACAGTATTCCTAATCTAGTCAGATAATTTGGTGGTTGAGCTCTGATCCAGGTTCTAACTTGATTTTTTTCCCCTTAGAGCTTTCTCTTTCCATCAAATAATCATCCCAGTCTTCCTTTCTCTCTTCTGAAATAACAGAGTAAAATGTGGACTTTACAAACTTAGTGTATCCAAGATTATTTAATTTGGGTAGTTTGAGCATGTCACTAATAAAATATAATTTCAAGTTTGATTCATGCATGGGTTGGTTCAATGAGCACTTTAGCCTCACGGCTAAAGATTGTATTCCCAAAACATCCAGTTAAAAAATCATGATAATATCAAAGAAAATGGGGCAGTCGGATTAGATATCGAATCTGAGATATCTTTACATAGCTGACTCTTCTCAACTGTCTAATCTGGACCATTTAATATTATGAAAGCATATCTCATTATTTATGGCCACAGTTCTCTAGCTCCATGAAACAAACAAAAAGTTTAGATGGCACAGTTGTGCTGAATTAAAACTAATATTTCTCACGTGAGCTGTCCTACACAGCAACTGCTTTGTTATAGCTAAACACACATCTTTCAGTAAAATCAGGAACATACTGGAAATTAAAAGCTGTAAATATCATTTGGCCATTTTGCCCTATGTTGCAATCAAGAGTTGTTTGGCTTTGTGGTTTTAATTCTGAAATATATTCAGATTTTAGTTTAATGAATGGTTGTGTTTTCAGAATAGCGTCTCCACAACCCATTGTGCCTCAAATGCATATCAATTCATCACTGGCACACCTAGGATCTTTAACATTTAGTGGATTAAAGAAAATGGCAAGTGTTACAGTGTGCCTATAACGTTATAATCAGGGCACATGCCCGCTATCACCTCCCTAAATGGAGGCAGCACTCAAAATGTTTGTTCTGCTACAATTAATCATATGCTTTTCAAATGTCAACATAATGTTCATGGTCTGGTAAAAAGTAGTGTTCGTAATAGAGAAAAATAATAGAGTTACCATTAAAAATTGATCTGTCACTGTTCATTTTAAAATAGTTGGTTCTGCCTGAACAAACTGTGTGGAATTTTAAAAGTTTCCATCCATTGTATCCCCACATACCTGCTTGGAAAGATGACCTGGCTTTCTGCATTCAGACCAAGTGTTGCTATTCTGCAGTGCTGTACTTGAATGAAAACATGATGAAGGAAATAGAGTAATTTGATTCTTTCTGAAAGTCAGATCTCAATGTCTGAGTATCTTACACGTAGTAGGCTCTCTGACAAGACGTGCCATTTGTTGATATTTAAAGTGTCAGCAACTCTCGATGAAAAATGACACAAAGCTCCTAAACTTTCCAGAAATAAGAATCCTGATACAGGGACAATTGCTCTTCTATTCCAGAATACTTTATAAGAGTGGGATGGGAACTCACCACATGTTCAGGTGCCCTTATTATAAGCTTTGAGCCAGTTATTTGTTTTATTAAAATAAATACTTTGAAAATTTCTTAAAAAAAAAAAAAAAGAACGCTTTCTTTCTCGGTTAAAATGTAAATAATCCAAAGGCTAAGCTAGTTTTGTCATAGTAACTTCAAGTCATAAATATTACATGGACCTTGAGATTCATTTAACAAGAAACCAATAATTTGTGATTATTATGATCACATTTCTTTTATGACTTTTGCAGTTCTACATTGTTAACTAATTAAAGTTAGTATCTACATGAACCCAAAAAGATTGGTCTATGCAATCTATTTTACTTTTTACTAAAGACATTGTTACACTATTCAATAGTAGAAACATACTTTTTCCAAATTATGAAAGTTATAAAATCAAAGTTAATAATTTCCAAAGTTAACTTATCTAAATCCATCACTTATAATAACATTGCAGAAAGTTGCTCATTATATTTTGTTTTGTACTATATAGACTGTTATCTCAAAAGTCTGAATGCCTAAGACTTCAGCACATCTTCAAACCACCCTGAGCAAAATCACCTGGAAGAGTTAAAAACACAGATTCCTGGGCCCCACTCCACACCCAAAGATTCAGCTCCTCCAGGGATGAGCCAGAAATCTGTATTTTAAAATCCCTCCAAAATGATTCTGATGATTAGCTGAGTGTAAGTTATATCATATTGATCAGATCAACTTTTTTGCCAAAATCCTTAACACAGAAGGTTTTGGGATATGAATTATACTTGTATCCCAAATACTTAAAGCTGTCCATCCAATGGGGCTGATCAGTATTATTTATTTAAGTTAAAAATTCGTGTGTTTCTCTGACCCAGCAATACTACTTATGAGAATTTATCTTCTATGTTTACCCAAATATATGCATATTTTAATTACAAATAACCAGAACCCACCCAAAGATACATCTGTTGGGAACTGGCTGAATAAAAGATTGTAGCACACATACTCTGGAGCTATAAAAAGGAATAAAGAAACAGTATGTACATTCTGTTGTATATATCCAGGATATATTGTTAGATGAGAAACAGAAGCATGCAGTGTGGAATATATGTTATCATTTGTGTAAGAGAGCCAGGAAATAAAAAGGTATCTTTGTATTAGCTTCTCCTTGTCTAAAAAGAAGTATGAGGTACACTAGAAACTAATAAATATGGCTTCCTATGGGGTGAGAATGTTGAAGATTTTGGAAAGGTGGATAGGGCATGAGTGAGTCATTTTGTGTACATATTATTTTTAAGTCACAAAATGTCAACAACATAATTTTTCAAATATATAAAAATGCAAAATAAAGTTATTTTCATGTTTTATACTTATAAATTACATGTTTTCTAATCTTGAGGTAATGAGAATGTATAAGTCTAATTTGTTCTTGATAATGCATTCATACAATAAAATAAAATAATGCTAATAAGAGATCCTTCAAGAAGGACATAAAATAAGCCCAATATGTTAGGAGAAGATGTCAAGCCAGTGGTATAACAGCCTGCCATCAGTCTTGGTGTAAAAGCTTAAGTGCTCTCTAAATGTACTGGAATGACTTATTTTATTCACCAGGGTATATTCTTTGATACTTCCTTACCAAAAGACTCTTCATCTCAAATCTAATAGTGTGAGGCAGAATATGACAGCCTCAGAACAACTAAGGCACCTTTCTAATGCAAATCTGTCTGAAACCCCAGATTCTGGGGAAATTCTGGAGGTGGGTGGATAACAGTTACCAGCTTTGACACACAGCCAGAACACCTGGGAAGGCACACCCAGATCGTCCTTCATTAGTTTCTTTTTATTTGAGGCATATCTTAAGGGTACGTGTGTATGCATACATACACTTGTGTGTCTGTGTGTGTATGTAATAGTGCTATGAAAATCTGGTTGATATCTGGGGTGAGAGCTATTCTTCCGTGGACTTTTGATACAAGCGAGATAGTCTAGACTTTCATACTAAGATATTTCTTAACTATGACTCCACTCTTACCTAACAAGCCAAAAGAATATTTCTGAGTGTTAGGCATATGGGGATTTCCAGTTACCCACTGGACCTTCATGAAAAACACCATGCTGAAGCTTGTAGAAGGGGAAGGCAAGTATCCTAAGGCTTCCACCTATGCTAATTTTCCCAAAATACCACCTGCACCTCCAGTAAGCATGGCTCTCTTGCCGTAGGGTTTGGATTCCTTTCCCAAAATAAAAGACACCCAACCCTTCATAGAATTTTTAGTCATTTCATTCCTAACGAGATGATTCATCAGTATAAAATTAGGCAAACATATAGAAAAAAATACTGTTGCAAATATACAAATGCTCGTATGTGTCATTTTGAGAACCATCCTGGTCATGAACCACTTTTGAATGGCATTGTTACATGCCCTTCTCATTGTCTGCAGAGCTTGTAGCAGCTGCCAACTTTATAATTCTGGGTTCCTGGAGGAGTAGCTGAAATCTAGAAGTAGGGTTATGGGTGAATGTGTGGTACTGTCACCTGGCACCAGAACTGAATTTCAATCGATGTGATAAAAGTCAAGAATTTGCACCGCAGTCATCTCAACTGAAAATCCAATGCAATGATTTGTCCTGACTGGCCTCTGGAAGATCTAACATAGAGTCTCGTTAAAGTTCTGTTTACTCAGATTTGAAGTCCTTTCTTACCTAATTCCTTGGAGTTTCGATGTTCGTATCATGGCAACACACAGGAAAGCAATTTATATCTAATTATTTTATCCATGCATAATATATATTGTGCCATGCAATATTAATCATTTTAACAACAATAACAACAGTAACAAAAACAATCAACCTCAAAGGATGTCATCCTGGAAAAATCCTTTAGTGCATTTAGTCCAAATTTATTTTTTCTTAGAAGAGGAAACTGCCATCCAAGAGATGATGAAACTTGCTGGATTCACTTGTCTGGTTAATGACCGAGAAGTGGTGTCTAGATCACAGGCCTCCTAATTCTAAGTTTAGAGTTATTTCTTCCATATCATGTCACCTTTTCATCACCATTGAGAAACATTCTAATTCCAGGAATTTTTTAAAGTATGTATGTATTTGCATGGAAACTTTAAAAAATTTCATTTAATCTCTCAGTGATCTTGTTTTATTTTTATAAGTTGTATGCTTCATGAGTTTTCTTACAATACGCACTTATTTATTAACACTTACAAAAATACCTTTGAAAATATGTTGGCATTACACCACTCTGTAGCTGTCTGGAAATTTCTTGAAAACAGAAAATACACATTAGGAAGGAAAATGTGAAAGTATAATTGTTCTGGACTCCTAAGCCACGATTAAGGGTTGTTTTGTTTTGTTTTTGTTTTATGCTATCCCTACTGGTGCCTTCTGTTTCTTCTAACTACTGGCTCTTGATACTATAGAAACTAAGCACACATTCTCCTGGGTAGTGTTCCTAGGGAGAAATAAGAGCTCTAGAGAAATCTTGTCCCGTTGCTTATTCAGTCCAACTCATTTCTAGTTTGATTTTAACTGGGCATATGGTAGGCATTAAAAACTTGTTGAAATGTTCTTCTTTTGTTAGCATGCTCTAAATCAGAGGGAGTCCAACCACTAACCTTCTCAGACGTGTCCCTCGTTATGGATTATACACAGAAGACAGGTCTGACAATTATTTTCAGCATGTCTCATTTTAGAGATTTTAAAAGACACGAATAGTAAGTTTATTTGGTCTTATTTTTATTTTTGAAAAGAGGGCTTTTCTTTTTTTCAAATTTTATGTGAGTCCCAAACGTATCCAGGCAGGTTTTAAGGAGCTGGATTCCCTTGGTGAATCAGTATGTGTTAGATTATTTGAGTCCTCTCATAGTCTGCTTAGATGGACAACCATTCCTTGTCAAAGAGTCACGGATCTTCTTTTTCTAAAATCAAAGGTATAGAATATTATATGAATGTAAAAGAATGCAGCCCCTGTGTTTAATAAATGTCCAGCTACTTTCCATGCTATGAAACTTTTTTTTTTTTTTTTTTAAGATGAGTCTTGTTCTTTCACCCAAGCTGGAGTGCAGTGGCACGATTTCAGCTCACTGCAACCTCCACCTACAGGGTCCAAGCAGTTCTCCTGCCTCAGCCTCCTCCCAAGTAGCTGGAACTACAGGCACCTGCCAGCATACCCAGCTAATTTTTGTATTTTCTGCAGAGACAGGGTTTCACAATGTTGGCCAGGCTGGTCTCAAACTCTTGACCTCAATTGATCTGACTGCCTCGGCTTCCCAAAGTGCTTAGATTACAAGCATGAGCCCCTGCTCCTGGCCCATGCCACCAAACGATTGAAAACTTCACATTTTTCCTATGCCTGCATCTTCTCATGACTGTACAGTGTAGCAGTGGAGGAGTGGAGAGGGGTGCAGAGCTCTCAGTGAGTCAGCATGTCTAGGTTCCAATATTTACTCTGTTGTCAATTCACTGGACAATTTTCTGAGCAATGTGTCTCTCAGCATGAATTGATTGAATGAATAAGGATTTCTTTGAACTTCAGCTCCTTTATCTATGAAAGAACAGAAGATACGAGTGAGTGAAATTCAGCCATTCTGCACAGGGAATGGAGATATCTTAGATGTACCTAGGATGAATACAAGCAGTTTTTTTTTGTTTTTGTTTTTGTTTTTTTGATGCATTCATGAATGGGATGCTTTGCTGGCTGACTTTTACTGAGATGAGAGCAACTCCACTCATACTGGGTGTAAATATTGGATTTCTAAATAGGATTCCTTCTGACTTACAGTTTTTCTGACAAAGTAAATAATTTGGAAATCACTGTGCTTTATGAATTTTAGAGTTTCTCCCAGCTCTAAGATCCTGTGGCTGTGCTAATTATGATGGCAGTTGAAATTAAAAATCATTTTATGCATAAGTGCTTTTATTTAAATATGTGATTCAAAATTCTTCTGTAGGCTACTGTGATGATATTTAACTTCTTCAAAGAGGAATTATATTCGTCTCCTTATTTTAATTTTTAACATTTCTACTTCATAGATGAGTCAGACACAAAAGGGAACATATGGTCTTGGTTATTCAAGACCATAGAGTGAGTCGTATGAATCCCAGCATTAGGATCAAATGTTCTGATTTCTGATCAAGTTTTGATTCCACTATCTTACCTGGAAATTGAAAAACATGCATGAGTTCAATCTGTTGTTGTGCGAGGGTTGAAGTACTTTTACAACCCTTGTGGAATTCTGAGATGGGAAAAGTTGCTATGGGTCATCTAGTTCAGCTCTGTAACCCATGCAGGAAGTCCCACTACATGTTATTATATGTAGTAATAGTAACTGTTATTAATTGGTAGTAACAGTAACTGTTACTAATTGCTATTAACAGTTCTTCCACATGCATGCCACTTTACTCCAAGATGATCATAAATATTTCTGGCTCAACAATATAAGAATAGCAAAACAATCCAGGAAAAGATTTTATTCATCAATACTTGACTTAGAAGGATAAAAATTCAATAAAACCTGGCCACATATGGCAATACAACAGCTACATTTTGTGAAATCTCTCAAGGATTTATCAATGAAGTTAAAATACTTGACACATTTGTAGTCAGCTGATTGGCTCAACTCTTCATGTTTCAACAAGTCTTCCACAGACACATCAAGAGACATTCTCTTACCATTACATATTAAATCTATTTTCAATGTCACACCAATGGAAAAGGATGTAAAATTAGGGCAAGTTGAATAGTAACAAAGAAGTACTTACCTAGCTCTGTTTGTCTTAACTATTCCTCCTAATGCTTTTAGGAAATGCCCAGGGAGTATCTCAGGTGAACTAACCATAAGTTTTCCCCACTACTTGTCATGATGTTTCTTTTATTGCACTTATTTCTCTCTGACTCCATCAGTGATGTGTTTGTTACTCTGTACCCTAATTTCCAGTAATGCTGCCACCCAACACTACCCAACAGATATGTCTTCTTATGATTTTCTACTTCAAACATTATCTCTGCTTCAGCTGCCATGAATATTCTGTGATATAACACAGGGCACATTCACTTAACCTTCAGTTAATCTTCATTCCATATTAAAGCTACAACACAATGAGGCTTTGGTTTTTCGATGTCTTATAGGTATTTTAGCAAACTAGTATTTTCATTTTTTACTACCACTTTATTGAAAATTACTCTTACCCTACATAAATCCGTAGAGTGAAGACCATATGTGAAATTGATCTTTCCCTTTGACTCTGAAATTGACCTTGAAACAAATTTAATGGCCCTCAGCTCTCTTTTCTGGGATGTTTTTTCACAAGATTCTTCAGTATCTTTGGATTAAGTCTATTCTACATCCGCTACAGAGGTGGTCAAAGTGCAAGGTAAATGTCACATTTTGTTTCTCAAGCCAAGACTCCCAAGTACATAAAAAGATTGCATATTTTTTATAAGATTTCCACTGTAAATTTCCACATAAACCCACTAAATATTTTGTCCCCATCTGTAATAACTCCAAGCTGTTTATAGAAGCACAATAATATGCACAGTTACTCATATTTAGAACTATTGAAAGAATGGCTGTAGAAGTAGCACATGGCTGTTGTTCCCCAAGGAAAGAACTTAAGATACAACTCTTGCCCAGTTTAATCTTGGTGCCAAGGCACCCAGAGACTGTGTCTTTGAAATATCCCTGCCCTAGTAAAAATAAATTGAGAGGTCTGCCTATTCCAGGAATGGTCCCTAAAATGGCCATTTTTTTTTCCTTCATGTCCAGTGATTATTTTTTCACAAAGTTGCTTTTAAAAACCGCCTTTTTGCTAACGAAATGCATAATCTATCCAAAAACAAGGCTGTGGCTAAGCAGGTTGTTTTACTCAGCTTTCCAGCTGAAAGTAAACAGGATGCTGTGCTTAATTTTCCCTATTTTTCTTCATTTACAGTCATGCCATACTGTCTCCTCCCTCATTGCCCAAGGCTAATTTAGATGGAGCCACATCGATGTGGTAACACCAGGAAAAACTATTCCTCCTCCTTATGTTTAACTCAGAATCCAAAAGAGGAAAGAGTTAAAATAAAGAAATATACTTTCATATACTGGATATTTAACCTACTGGATAATATATAGATGACACCAAGAATGGATTTCAGGAAAGTACTTAAGCAGAGAAGAATGTAGGTTACAGAAAAATTCCAATGTGAAAAATCCAGAGTAACTATAAGGAACATGTAAAACATAGATTAAGTCTTAATGCCATTCGATTATTTGTAGTTCAGATTCACAAGAATGAACAACTAGCACAGTCATGAGCTAAATTTCTGTTTGCAGATTTATTACAAAAATTAAGGAATTTCTGACTTGATTGTGATTACTGGTGTAGTAATCTTTGCTGTACCTGATTCTTGGATACTGTTTATGTTGGCAGAAATGCATATTGATAGGATACCAGTGCTTTGCAAAAACAAAATCATTGTTTATTTTTAAAGTCTTACAAGTAAGTGTATCAGCAAAAGTAAAATTCAATATCCTTTCTTAGTTATATCTCTTAATCAAGCGTGATTTCTATTTGTTTTTAAGATTTCACATGCATATCAACTTCACTGTTGGAGAAAAATTATAAGTACTACTTCTTAAATGGTGCAGTGGGAAGTGAATCATTGTATTGATATTTCTATACCCTAAGTATATTTTATAATTATTATTTGATATGTTTTCTACCTAATATTTAATACAAAACATAAAAAAATCAAGATAACAACATCAATGGAAGGCATAAATTAAACTGTCCATTGAGGTGTCATAGAGTTGCACATGCTGGTGCTGACCACTTTGGGATATGACAACATGAACGCTATCAGCCTCAAGTTTAAACTCACCTGCTTATTTTACCTTCAAAGAGTATCTATAAACTTGTCCATGGTGTCTTGAAATTTTTTGTAAGGATTTTTGAATGGAGTTGCTCACAAAAACAAAGAAGATTCAAAATTTTTAAATACCTGTCTTAAGAAAAGCCTCTTTGTGTACTAAGACCAAATATTCTATAAAAAAATAAGATTGTCTATGTAGACAGTTGGGCTGTGTACAAGTCCAGCCACATCCAAATGCATTTCTGAAGACCAGAACTTATATGAAGCCTCATTTCACATGTCATTAAGAACATCTGTCAGCAGAAAGAATCATTTCACTTTAAAAGTTTTATGTCCTGAGGGTTAGCCAGTGCATTAAGCCCTAGGTGAAAATCGAGTAAGCCGATGATTTGAACCTATTCAAATGAAAAAGAAAAAAAATAAAAAAGCAAAGCACGTTGATTTTTTCAACGAGGGATCAAGCTCTGAGCTTTGAGATGGAGTCCCTATCCTAACCTTTTGCACAATACTCCTGTGTGATTGACTAAATCCAGAAAAGCGTTCAGTTTCTTAATGCTTCAGGTATCCAAGCTTGGGTAGATTAACTTTCCATTCATGAAATGTTTCATTCAGATATTCAGGTATATTGAAGGAAAAATAAATGAAAACTTGATATGTATTTGCATCAAGTCATTTTACCATCAATAATCTGGACTTGCTGGAAAATTAGAAAGATAAACTGTAAAGTTGTTTATATTCATTGCAAAAATATGTTCTCCATATTTAGCAGCCCTGTTCATGTAGTAAAATGAATGTATACCTTTCTGTTTCTTTCACCATAAACAGTGCTGAAATCTACCCATCAAGTTTAGATACACAACAGTTAGTTTAACTTAAATATTACCCTTATTTCAGTTGCATCTTTTTAACCTGTGAATACAGAGAGAAATGTGTCCTCTGTTTGTGTATGTGTGTGTTTAATTGCTACCTGCAAGGACCCATTTTCTCTTACAGCTTTTCACATTATTTCCTAGTCAGGTTGCTTTTTTGTGCAGTATGTTTTTTGGCTGAACTTTCAACTAGAAGAGAAGCTCCATTCTTATTATTATTCATCTTTACATTAATGTTTTCAAGTAAGTAAATATTGTAAACATTTATTGCTGTTGCTATTGTTATTCTTTCTCATCAGGGCAAAAACAAAACTTTGAGTTTTGAGGAAAAGGAAGAATATTGAAGTCCATTAACAAGTATTTAGTTAGCCCTTACCATATGTAGAAATCTGAATGAAAACTTCTACATGGATATGGGAAAAATGGAGAATGCAAGGATCTTCTCAGAGAACAGGAGCCCATTAGAAAATCTAATGAGATTAGAATAAATGTAATATAAAATGGTTCTGATCATGCCTTGTTGCATCATTCCAATTGCTTCAACTTAGTTGATTTCACCAGTGCTTGGTTGGGTTGTTGCAAAGCTTTGCTTCAGTGCGCCAGTGTACCATGTTATTATATATTTGTCCATGAAAGTGCCCAGGAAATGAGTTTGCATTCACGACATTTTGGTGTTGCACAGAACTGCCATTGTAAAAGCCCTGGTACCCACTGCTAAGGCAGAAACCTACCCTTGAACTCAAGGCTAACACTTGACTAACTAGAATACGATGTTAAACTGATGTGAGTAGAGACTTTGCTTCACCAGTGCATACTTGGCTCTTAAAATTTAGTACAGCATATGTCTCCAAAACTTTCATAGGTCCTTAAGTTTTAAAGATGAAAACAAGAACTCAATGGTTAGAGACCATTAAATCAAAAGAAAAATAGAGCATTTATATAGAAGACAACAGTTTCTTTAAAATGTAAGGTATTTTGTATTCACCTAAAAGAACAAGGAAGCATTCCACAACTTCACCCTTTTGCATTTAAGGATGACTGTAACCAGAAGTTCATTCATGTCACCCTCTTACATCAGATGGAAACCAATCTTTAGCTAAATTAGTACTTATTTTTCTGTAATTCTCTGTTTAATTTTGTTTTCCAAAAGACTATTGAGCATTATACTAATGAATAGACTTCCAAAAGTGCTCAGTTCAAATGAGATATAAACATTATTGGGATCTCTCAATTTGAATTCAATGAAATGGAAATACTGAAAATCACGTTATCTGAGAGTCAGATATGAAATTATCCCCTAAGTCACTAATCTCCTAGTTACAACCTTTTGGCCTTAGGCTTTTTCTGTCTTAGCCAGAATGTAAGAGAGAAATCGTTGCTGCATTTGATTCACTAGATTAATCTAGGAATAGCAGCTGACTTCCCTCAAATCCATCATAAAGCACTGGCAAACAATAGTGTATTTCTCAGGTAGTGATTGATGCCAACTCCCTGCCCTTTATTTCTCTTAAGAGTAGTGAAAGCTTTTAGGTTTTAGGTTTTGAATTGCCCATGAAAAGGGCATTGGAAATGTAAACACAAACGGTTTTTGCAGAAGCCCAGTTGGTCCAGGAAGCCTTTAATTTGCTGACACTAGCCTATTGGTGGCTGAACCTGCAGAAAGTAGATATTATCCTTTAAAATGTCATGGGGCAGACTGGCTGACAGTTTTTTGTCAGTCAATCCAATCACCTAAATCACTTCTTTGTATCTGATCCTGGGAAAAAAAAAAGTAAGCAGTAAGGGAATTACAGAGGATGTGGTTATCGTGAGATAATCAACCCCCTGGGGAGATCAGACACACCTGTGTTACTCTAGCTTTTGCCTGGGAGAATGATTAAGGCAGAAAAATTGCACCCTATTTCCTTTACCCCATCACACCTTAATACAGCATTAACCACCAGCCTATAAATACATCTCCTGATAAAATCAGCACACATTGCGCACAGGACTGCTGTCCACAAGGAGAAGTGGCAAATCACACAGGAAGCTATAGACAGTTATTATTTCTCCAGCAAGGATTCACAGATAGAAAGTGATTGCAAAAGCAGTATCTGCTGAGAATGAAGGCTATAGCTGGTTCCTCTGGGATTTACCCTACAAGTCGCACCTGCCCCAGCTGGGACAGGTCACCTTAGGGACAGAATCTTCCTCTTCTCAATCACTGGGTTAGTGCATATAAAATCACTCTGCATAACAGGAAAGACAAGAGTTCTCTTTATTTCCTTTGGTTTCAAACCTGCTTTGCCTAGGAGCCTTCGGTCAGGAACAACTTTTCTGCCAGGTGAAATGGAGTGTTTACAGACATGGGAAAAAAATTTAAAACAAGACATTTTTATATCCCTTCTCTACACTAAATGCATTTCATTGCCCCAGACTTCTCAGGCTATATGCCAGAAATCTCACATATGAAGGAAAACTAGTTAAAACAAAACCAATCCCGCCCATCTTGATTTCAATGTGGAAAAAAATCTTTCCACGTGGGTTCGTTGTAAAAGAGAAGTTAAAGAGCCACACCAAGTGAACCTTATGTGTGCAGAGGATTTGGTGGATTCCCGCTCCTTCCCTTATGACTATGGAGAAGGCAGCATTCTACACATCTGCTTTCGTTGCCAGTCGAAGTGAGTTTGCCACTGAGTTGGTCTGTGCTTTACGTGCAATAACTGATCCTTGGATATATGCTTAAATCTGAAACAGATTTCCACAAAATTGCAAAACAGTTAATGCAATAGAACTTAAGGAAATGTGTATCCTTGCATGGATTATGTAATTTCGTGATGATTTTTAAATCATTTTGATGTCCAGCCTGGCTGAAGATAGAGGTTAAAATGCACATAAGTTGTAGATGGACTTTAAAATGCAAATATCTTCTGGGAGATGAGTGAGAGAGTCTTAGAAGATGATTCCTGAGGAGTTAAGTCAAAAGACATTTGGGAGAGGATTCCTGGTGGGATAAGAGTAGATTGTTCTTATAGTTAATGCCCGAAGTTTCCCCTCAAAATGGTGTGTGAGTGCTGTGATTTCCCCCATATCATCTCCAGCAGTAAGTATTACTAGACCTTTTATTTTACTTTTTAGTCTAAGAAGTGTGAAGTGATATCTTGTGCTATTTTGTATCTTTCTAATTATTAGAGTGTGTAAGCCTTTTCTCTTATACTTATTGACCATTCAGCTTTCTTCTTTTTTGAATTACTTATAATATTTTGCCTATTCTTTATTGAGTTGCTTGACTTTATTGAGTTTTTTTCAATATTGATAGGCAAATTGTCCCAGTAACCTTCATTCAATAACTCATCGTTACTAATTTGTAATCACTAATTTGTAAGGCCACTTTTGCTATATGTTTTATTATATTTATGGATCTGTCCTGGACTCTCAAAACTATCCCTTTGATGAATTTGTTCGTGTGTGTGTAAATTCTTTTGTGAGAGAGTGTGTGTATATATCTTCACAGAAGAGGCAATTGTTGTTGTTGTTGTGAACACTTATCACAGGAAGCATTGCCAATACCCGAAGGTGAAGATACCCTCCCCACATGTGTGTTTGTGTGTGGCTTTTGTTGTTGTTGTTGTTTCTTTTCTCTTAATATTTTTGTTGCCACTCACACACACACGTCACTTTTGAAAGAACAACTATATACTATATATTATTATTGTTATTATTGAATATTTTATCTGTACGTTCTATGTGTTCACATCAAGGAACTTCTCTTTGGTTCACACCAGGGTGTTGCCACCAATTTCACATTTTTAAAAAGCTACTACACTTGTATTCCTAGTAAAATCCTATTAAGTGTTTATATTTTAATGTGGATTAAGTTTGGTAATTTTTTTAGATCTTCACATTATTTCATAAAAGATAATTTATACTTTTAATTTATTTTATTATCCTCATTTGGTTTGGATATGGAGCTGTACAGGATCATAATGAATCAATAACTTTTATCTCTTTTGTTCTCTGAAACTGATTTTGAGAGATGATTGTAACATGATACTGTGTGTATTAATATTTAGATCATCTCCAAAGTCATCTGAGCTATAGAGGATGTTTTACTGAGGGAAGGAGAAGACATTTTTGATAACTGATTAAATTTCACTAATTTTTTTTTATATTTGTAGGTGTTCCATTTCTTCTCAAGTCAATTTTGGGAAGTCAGAAATTTTTTTTTTTCTTAGAAAGGATATGTTTAAGATTCAAAATTTCCAGCCAATGCTATGGGCATACTTTCTCATTTTTTTCCAAATTCTCTAGCGGTACTTTTGTTCTTCTTTTTATACTTATTTTGTTTATATTTTTGCCTTGTATGTTTTTCTAATCAATCTTTATCATAGTTTATATCTAGTCAAATGTTCATCTTTTTGTTTTCTTGATCCTCATGGTTAAGGACTGTAAATTCAAACCAAGCTAACACATTGAATCATGTAGAATAATGCCTTGCATAGATTAAGTATGTAATGATTAGAGCTACTATTACTGTTATTATCATTTCTATTTATATTATCAAATTCTCGAATGACACTTTTGGGATTTCTTCCTTTTAATTTTATTTAGATATATATTATTCTTATTTTTTACTTCTTGAGTTTGATGCTTATTTCGTTATTTTTATTTTTCACTCAGTATTAATGTAAGCATTTATATATGTGAATTCTCTTAAATAACTGAATCTTGCAAAATTTCTAATAGCTATTGTTTAAATTTCATTAGTATTCATTTCATTTCATTACTATTTAGACTTTTCTATGATCTTGAATTTAATTTTTACCTTTAGTTAACACATTTTAGAGATTAAATGTTTTCTCATTTTGTTTTTTCCCTTAATTCTGTTACCATATCATCTTTTACTTTGATGAGAAAGCTTTTTCTGTTGTACTGTCCTATTCCTGTCTTCTTGGAGCTTATTAAAGGTTTATTATGGCTTCATATATATCAATTGTGAATGTCACATGGACCCTTGTAAAGTCTTACTTTCTTCTGAATTGAGAGTAAAATACATACAAACATGCACACACACACACGCACGCACGCACTAGTAGGTCTCCCTTATTCATTTCTTTTAATGTTTTTAATTTTCAAAGTTATTTTTGATTTGCCTTTTTGTCAGGGATGTGAAAGATAAATTTAATTCTACTACTATTGGGTTTTTGTCTACTTTTTAAATTTCCTTTTGTTTTTGTCTTGAGAAATGTGTCATTCTTTTTGGTGCACAGATAATTGCATGTATTAGATGTTCATTGTCATAATTTTCATGTTGCCTATATTGCCTTTTTTTTTTTTTTTTGAGATGGTGTCTTGCTCTGTCCCATAGGCTAGAGTGCAGTGGCGCAATCTTGGCTCACTGCAGCCTCCTCCTCCCAGATTCAAGCAATTCTCCTGCCTCAGCCTCCCGAGTAGCTGGGATTACAGGTGCCTGCAACTGTACCTGGCTAATTTTTGTATTTTTAGTAGAGATGAGGCTTCACCATCTTGGACAGGCTGGTCTCAGACTTCTGACCTCGCGATATACCCGCCTTGACCTCCCAGAGTACTGGGATTATGCGGTGTGAGCCACCGCGCCCAGCCTATATTGCCTTTTTAAATGCTATCTTTCTGAATTCAACTATTTTATATTAAAGTTAAAATTCTTGTTTCCTTTAATTATTCATTTTTTTACTGTTCCTTGGTCTACATTTTTATTTTCAGCTACCCCTGCCTACTCGCCCTCTCCTTCTTGTCCTCCACCTCTGTCAAATCACTGTTTTGCTGCCACCGTTACATGGTATAGGAGTAGAGTCTGTATACAGTTCTATAGTACAGAGTTTAGTCTAGTCTGGGAGGTGCTTTTTTACTTTCTTTGCTATGTTTTTATACATTATATATACATATTTTATACATTATCTATAAATATATATTTACCATTACTGGTAATTTCTAAGAGTATAAGCCATAATTCATATTATGCTTTATATTTTTTGCGCTGCTGCTTCTTTTGTTTCTTCATTTTACAATATGATCCTTTTTTTTTTCCTAGCTCTGTTGTGTGCTCTATACACTCTGATTGTGCAAGTTTTACTTGGTATTTTTCATTCTATTTGGTTGGTGTGAAAGTAATGGTAAAAACCACAATTACTTTTGCACAATCTATAGTAGTTTCTTTACAACCAATATTACTTTGCAATATTACTTTCAATCTCATCTTCTAGAGAGTATCTATTGACTGAGCAACTAAGAAATTGTGATTACCTTTATACTTTATTTTTCCATCCTCTGCTTTATTACCAGAACTTGATTGATTTAATTGTTTTAATAGTTTCATTAGTGTTTGCATTTATACTTATAATTATAATTTTACATCTTTATTGTTTTATGTAGTTTAAAACTATTTTCCTGACTTTTGTAGATTAATTTTTATGTTATTTTTCCTTAACTACTTTTTTCAAAGTTATGCTTTTAAGAAATTCTTAAGGATTACTCTTACATTTTAGTCTGCATATACAATATTATATTTTTCCCATAAAGACAAGTTTTTTAATCCATATCCTGTCACCAAAAAGGATTTTAGCTACCTCCCTTAGACTCTAGGCTTTATGCAGGGACTCCTTAGTATGCAGGAGGGGAGATGCACTCTCAATCATACTTTTCTCAGTATTAGAATTTTAGTTTTTGAATTTATCAACTTTGATACATTGTATTGTTTTAAATTTATATACTTTTCTGGACCAGAAAATTTATCTTTCTAACAATGATTTATCATTCTTCTGTTTTGTTGCTGTATTTCACAAAGCTTTTATGCATGCTCAATATGTGTGTATGTGGAGTGTTTTCTTCATATTCTCTTCTTGTTCTCTTGTCCCTTCTCTTGTGTGTGTGCTCACAAATGAACTCTGGGGGTAAACAAAAAGCCCTGATTTGTAGCATTTGCTCATTTCCATAGTGTAAATACTCCCACTGTGATCAATTTAAAGCTATGGACATGACATCAACACACTCTCAAAATTCCTGAAAATGTAACAGTCAGCTTTTGCAAGTGCAAGTCACAGTGAACTAGCTTCACCACACCACAGTTAAATTACTGTATCTTTAAAGTTTTGGAAACTCTGATACTGTAATTCAGTGGAACTCTAGTAAGATTCAGGAATGTGTAGTTTTATATACATTCTCATCATTCTGATTTAGGAGGCTGTGAACCATGGTATTCTTTGTTAAGTGATATTAGCAAGAAGGTGAGTTGAAAGAGACATTAGTTAACACTAATGAGAAGCAGTATTTTCACTTGTTATGGATTGGCACTTTGATTCTTCTTTAAACATCTTCCTTAAAAACCACTAGTTTTATTATCTTAATTAATAACACCACCATCTCTGAGTCGTGTTACTAAAAATGTTGTGTCATCTTTGATTCCTCTGCAACTCCTTTTATTACTAATTCTATACAACGTATGTCCAATTAATCTGCTTCATTCCATTTCCATTGCAATCGCTCTAATCAAACCATCATTAATGTTTGCCCATATCTGTGCTGTCCAGTACTGTAGCTAGCCATGTGTAGCTGCTGAGCACTTGAAAGATGGCTAGTTTGTACTGTGTTATAGGGGCGAATACATACTACATTTCAAAAATTTGGTACCCAAGAAAGAATGTAATGTATATCATTAATACTTTCATGTATTGATTGTATGTAGAAGTGATAATATTTTGGGTGTGTTGATTTAAATAAAATATATTAATAAAATTAATTTCACCCCTTTTTTTTTACTTTTTAAATTTTGCTATTAAAAATTGAAATTTGCATATATGGATTGCATGACATATTACACTGACCTAAGAAAATTGGAACTAAACCTTTGTAGTAGCTTTCTAAATGGTCTCTTTGGCATCCACTTTTGTCTCTTCCCTCACCACCAGCACTTACCATCTAGTCCCTAAATTAGATAAAATATTTTAAAATTGTGAATCATTTAATGCCACTTTCCTGCTCCAATGTATGTCTATTTCATTTAAAATAAAACATAATCTTCTCATCATGGCATACCAATTTATTTAAGATCTAGCCTCTGACTAGCCTTCTGTCTGCATTGCATGGTACATTGCCTGTCTGTTTTCTTTCAGTTCTCATCAATATCACCCCTGCCTCATGTCTTTGCATTTGCGGATTCCTCTATTGAAATACATTCCCTCAGAGCTTATAGGACTCACTCTTCATCATGTTCAACTCAAACATTACTGCTTCTCTTTTTTAGAGTGGGCATCACTGTGTTACTTTAACTTGCCTTACCATCTTCATAGGAGGCTTAACTAGGATAAAAACCTTACCCCTTGGACATATATAGGTTTATTGCAATGAAACTCAGCATCCTGAGCTGCACTGTAAGAATACCAATCATAGCAGGAAGTGAAGTTCTTGGTTGGTTGCTTTACATGTGCAGACAAAGGTGATAGTTTTTTTTTAATGTGACAGATCTCCTCCCCCCCCCCCACTCCTGCTTTCACCATGTGACATGCAAGCTCCCGCTTTACCTCCTGTCATGAATCATGAATAAAACCTCCCTGAGGCCTCCCCAGAAAGCAAGCAGATGCAGGTGCTGTGCTTCCTGTACAGCCTGCAGAACCATGAACGAATTAAACCTCTTTTCTTTAGAAATTATCCAGTCTCAGGTATTTCTTCACAGCAATACAAGAAGAGCCAAATACAATGACATATATCAATTGACCATTACAAGAAACTGTTAATACTACTGCCCTACTTCATTTCAAAAGACAAACACATTGCCCTTGCTTACAGCCTCAAGTCCAAAGGAAATTAGGCTGTAATTAAGAAGAAATCACTCCCAGCATGGTGGCTCATGCCTGTAATTCCTGCACTTTGGGAGGCTGAAGCAGGCAGATATCCTGAGCCTAGAAGTTCGAGACCAACCTGAGCAACATAACGAAACCCCCATATCTACAAAAATTAGCTGGGTGTGGTGGTGCATGCCTGTAGTCCCTGCTACTCAGGAGGCTGAGGTGGGAGGATCATCTGAGTGTGGGAGGTCGAGGTTGCAGTGAGCTGTGATGATGTACCACTGCACTCCAGCCTGGGTGATAGAGTGAAACTCTGTCTCAAAAAAAAAAAAAAAAATCAGTTGTGTCAGAGAGAAAAGCAGCAAGTAAGCTCTGTATCATCTTTCTGACTGTTGTAAACCTGCAACATAAGTATTATCCTAGATTAAATTTGTTCACTAGACACCAGGAGCTAAACTTGACCTACATATACAACATGTGTAGCCCATTTTTGTGAAACATATGACTTGCAGGAAGGTATATAAAACATATATGTACACTTTAATGATAAAAAAGCAAAATAAACACTTGCCATCCATCGTGCAGCTTATCTTAAACTAAAACTCCCTGTGTGACTCTCCCAGATTGCATCCCCTTCTGTGATAGAATAATGACCCCTCGATGATGTCTGTATTCTAATCCCCAGAACCTCTGAATAGGTTACCTCAGGTGTCAATAGGGACTTTGCAGCTGTGGTTAAGGTAAGAACTTTGGGATGGGGAGATTAAGTTGGATTAACCAAGTGGGATCAAAGTAATCGTAAAGATCCTCATGTGAGGGTGCGGGAGGAATCAGAGTCAGAAAAGAAAGATATGATGAGGAAACCAAAGGTTGGCATCATGAGCCACAAACCGAAAAATGCAGAAGGCCTCTAGAAGCTAGAAGAAAAAAGGAAACAGGTTCTTTCATAATGCCTCCAGAAGAAAGACAGCCCTGCTAATATCTTTATTTTACCCTTTGAATTCTAGAAGTATAAGAGAATACATTCATGTTGTTTGAAGTCGCTAAGTTTGTGGTAATTTATCTAATAGCAGTCATAGGAACCTAATGCACCCTCCATCCTCTGGAAATAACCACTATCCTGACTTTTCAGATAATCATTCACTTGCTTGCTTATTTGATTTTAAATTCGTACACGTATGCATGTATCTCTAAACAATTTACTGTTCAGTTTGTATACCCAAGTAGCAAGCACAACCCTAGCTGTGTAAGGACAGGGTAATGTTGCTACAAGTTATATGAGATGTCCACAGAGAAAATAAACTGAGCAGTAGCTCTGGTTTCAGTTCCCTGAGAGTTTACAAAATCTCTTTCTGGGTAAATCAGCGGGCAAGTTCATGAGTAAGGCTTGAGTAACCCAAGACTCACCAAGCTGGTACGCCTGGTGCAGCTACAGTATGAGCTTCGTACTAAATATCTGACAGAAATCTTTTCACTGGGTTAATACGTTCCAGTGTCTACACTTAGAAAGGCTTATAGGTTCCACTTACAAGTCACACTTTGAAGATTTGTTTTTTTTCCTGTATAGTTTCTCTTCCACCTCTCTATTCATTTCAACCCCTATCTTCTATGTTAGAGTCTTTTAAAAAAATTATCTGTTGATTTGGGGGCTTTCTGCTCCATGAAGACTAACCCACCAATTAGAGTCATGCTGTTGGAATTGCTCTTAGGTTTACTGTAGAATAATTTGGGGAGCCATTGGTTTGGTATCCCTTGATGTCAGGATCCTAAGATAATCCTAGTCAGATTTTCAGGAAAACAGTTTCCCAATTTCCTGTCTGAAGATTAATGATCAGGTCACCCATCTGTTTGGAGCCACATGGGGAAAGAAGGCTGTGTAATCCCAGCACTTTGGGAGGCCGAGATGGGCGGATCACGAGGTCAGGAGATCGAGACCATCCTGGCTAACACGGTGAAACCCCGTCTCTACTAAAAACACAAAAAACTAGCCGGGCGAAGTGGCGGGCGCCTGTAGTCCCAGCTACTCGGGAGGCTGAGGCAGGAGAATGGCGTAAACCCGGGAGGCGGAGCTTGCAGTGAGCTGAGATCCGGCCACTGCACTCCAGCCCGGGCGACAGAGCAAGACTCCGTCTCCAAAAAAAAAAAAAAAAAAAAAAAAAAAAAAAAAGGCTGGGGTGCAGGGTGATTCCTTTGAAGATTCAGGACGCATATGGCTGCTTAATCCCCTGTTTTCATTCTTTACAGTATCCGCGTTCTCATCCTTGTCTGCCATCCCACAATCTACAATCCACAATCCTGCTAGCCACAAGACAAATCTATAATATCAAATGTGTAGGGAAGAGCAGTTGCTCAGAATGTGTTACAGTGGACATGTGGGGATCTCTCAATATGTCTCCATCAGCTTCTCAGCCCTTCTGATGTTAGCCATCCTGCCTTCTCCCCGAGTTGCAGAAACATGAGATACCACAGACTGAGCTTTTTGAAAACCTTTCTTCATTCCAAGCTTGGGATTTTGCTTTCTTGGGTCAGCTAAATCCATTACCACTGGGCCACCCCCTTCCCAGCTTCCAAAACATTTCCACTATTGTCCTTCACCAATTTTCTACATCCTCAAGACTCACGTATTTTAAAAAAATGCATTATTGTAATTTTAGTGTGATTTTTGAAAAAAAGTAAAGAAATGTGTCTATTTAATCTCCCTTACAAGTATATAGGTATGTGTGTGTAATGGAGTCAGCTTTGCTGATATGTAAAATAAATAAGGATATAATGAGAATATTGTAGATCAAAATCCAGATTTGTGGCTTCTCATAACAGATCGGAAGCCTTGCCAGCATGAAGCCCGTGATAATAGTTAGTTCTGTTCAGTTGCCAACTGCCTCCTTTAATATGAGCATGAACTTTTTTGGGGGGGTAGGTATTTTACTTATTTATTTATTTATTTATTTAATTTGACTAAGTTTTGGGATACATGTGCAGAACATGAAGGTTTTTTAAAAAGGTATAAATGTGCCATGGTGGTTTGCTGCAATCACCAACCCCTCATCTAGGTTTTAAGTCCCACCTGCATTAGGTATTTGTCCTAATGCTCTCCCTCCCCTTGCTCCCAACCCAACAAGCCCCAGTGTGTGAAGTCCCCCTCCCTGTGTCCATGTGTTCTCATTGTTCGACTCCCACTTATGAGTGAGAACAGTGCATCAATTTTTTTTTTTTTTTTTTGAGATGGAGTTTTACTTTTGTTGCCCAGATTAGGGTGCAATGGTGCAATCTTGGCTCCCTGCAACCTCCACCTCTCGGGTTCAAGTGATTCTTCTGCCTCAGCCTCCCAAGTAGCTGGGATTACAGGCGCCCACCACCACGCCTGGCTGATCTTTTGTATTTTTAGTAGAGACATGGTTTCACTATGTTGGCCAGCCTGATCTCAAACTCCTGACTTCAGGTGATCCGCCTGCCTTGATCTCCCACAGTGCTGGGATTACAGGCGTGAGTCACCGCGCCCGGCTGAGCATAAACTTTTTAAACAGTCTCCACCACTCCTTGTTGTCTTACAGTGAGAGCATTTCATTATTTTCCGGTACTTTCTTGACATTTGCAGTGTGAGCAATAACCTTTCATAAATCATACAAACGAACACTATTTCTTAACTTTTATGTCATGAGGAGGATATCTAAATGTGGATATTTTTTGTTCATTTCTCACTTTGTAATCTTCTTATTTCCACTTCTCATATGACACTTACTACACGTTACCTTGTTTTAAAAACAAGATTGTGTCATATTTCTCCTGGGAAGCTAAAAGATCAATAATGGCAGAGCTTATGTTTTGTTAGTATGTTCCCAGAACATACAACTTAGTAGGTACTAAAACATGAACATTGAATGAGTTCATGTATACATAAAATTATTTTAATGAGTGTGTTTAATACTCTAGACAAGAGTTCCCTAAAATTTGTTCTTTGGAAGATAAGTTGTATATAATGTTAATAGTTTTATGCGAAAAAATGGTTCCATGACTGTTACAAATTGGGAAATGTTTAAATGAGCAAAGCTAAATGTTTTCTTTACTGCAGAATTGTTTAAGTGTTCATTAATTTACCAATAATATTTTTACATGTCTTCTATTTGATGGTCATTATGCTAGTTGCTTCAATGATAATAATGTTTACACTGATTCTGCTATTGTGGACCCTAAAATCTAGCAACATGCCAACAAAAGAGAGCATCAGTGGACTGTTTTCCCTCAAATTTATTTGAACAATAAACTTCTTTTTGGGGAGCATCTTATGGCACTCGTATTTCGTGGTACACCCTTTGGGAAACCTGGCTCTAGCCATAAAAATAACTATTTTGATTCAGAAACTAGTTGGGAATTTTTATGTGCAATTAGTTCCAGACCCTGTAGTAAATGGGGACTAATAGATTATAAATAGTACCAGATAGGGTACTCCAAACCCAACTCCATTTAAGAAAAAGTGGTGGAAAACTACCTCCCCATGGAGATATAAATCAACTCCAAGGGCAACTAATGACTTTGCTTACCATTCGACTTTCCAAGCCAACCTCAGAAGGTAAAACATATTATAATCAATACAGAATATTGCCCAATAAGGACCCAGACACTTAATGGTGTCATGCTGCAAGTGGCACACATTTGAAGCTCGTCATGATGATGAAGATGGTGCCATGCCTTCCCAGTGAGTAGCATATTATAGCAAGACTCATCATGACAGATGTTTTTCACATACCAACCAACCTAAATTACCCAATCCCAAATACCTCAAACTCACAGAGTATATTTTGGAAGAAGGCCAGATTCTATTAATTCACTTTTATCTCTCTCTCGCTCTTTTTTTTTTTTTTTTTTTTACCTTCTCACATACACTTGCTTTTTTGTAATGCAATAAAATTTTCAGTAAACCTCAGGAATCTAATGTTTATTTTAATTAGCAATAAGCTTTTGAACAGGGATACACACGGAGGTATATTATAGTAGCATATTGGACTCTGTCCCCAAAAGATAAATGCTGAAAACTGTCATCCATGGCTTTTATTTGTTTATTTATTTTTATTGTTTTTATACTTTATCCTTGTTTTTTATAAATTACAGTCTCCACTTGAGGTTAAAACTGTAGATGCAGGATACTCTGAAAGTTATAGATCCTATTGGTAATTCAACTTAAATATATATATATTTTTTATTATACTTTTAAGTTCTAGAGTACATGTGCACAATGTGCAGGTTTGTTACATATGTATACATGAGCCATGTTGGTGTGCTGCACCCATTAACTTGTCATTTACATTAGGTATATCTCCTAATGCTATCCCTCCCCCCTCCCCGCTCCCCACAACACCCGCTCCCCGGTGTGTGATGCTCCCCTTCCTGTGTCCAAGGGATCTCATTGTTCAATTCCCACCTATGAGTGAGAACATGCGGTGTTTGGTTTTCTGTTCTTGCGATAGTTTGCTGAGAATGATGGTTTCCAGCTGCATCCATGTCCCTACAAAAGACATGAACTCATTCTTTTTTATGGCTGCATAGTATTCCATGGTATATATGTGCCATATTTTCTTAATCCAGTCTGTCGCTGATGGACATTTGGGTTGATTCCAAGTCTTTGCTATTGTGAATAGTGCCGCAATAAACATATGTTAAATGGAGTAATATTCCTCCCTAAATATTTGATTATGACCCAGAAGCATGTCAGTGAACCTTCTGATACCTCTACTAAGACTAACAATTTCTAGTACAGTGAGGAAGCGAAAGCAGACACAAAGTGGTAAATACATCGTTCCTTCCCTAGAGGAACTTGCCTTTTAAGTAAGACAGAGCACAGACACAGCTGGATAATTAACCATAGCAAGTCATAGTCATAAGTTGACATGGTAGGGAAAAGAGCAATACAGAAATAGGTTGCTTTGCTTTGCTTTGTTTACTGTGGTATATTCAATTTAGAAAATAGAAAGAATCATTTTTAAAATGGGAACCAAAGAGCTGAGAATCAAAAGAACCCAATAGTTATTGGAGGGATTATAGAAAAATAATAGTGACAGCATTAATAATTAATGGACATTTACTGAGTGCCTACTATGTGTCAAATAGCTCATCTTCACATTCTGCTAATCTTGGCAATGGTCCAAAAGTAGTTGTTTTACTTACCATTTTATTAATGGGCAAAGCTAGACTCCCAAGCTAGTATTTAGATAATATTGCTCAATAGCTACTTGCATGGAGAACTTGAATTAAAGCTCAGCTCAGTCTAACCCCAAAAGTCACAGGCCTTTCTACCATGCCAATTCCCTCCTAAGAAATAACCATATTTGAAGCTTTGCCTGTCAAGTTTAAGTGGCACTTTGTTGAAACCCCCAAACCGAGTTGCAAATGTTTTCCACTGAGAGAGCAAGACCATCTCTTAGTTGATATCTCTAAGTTAGAAAATATATCTGAAAATCATTAGTAAGGTGCTAACATTGGCATGGGTGAACAAAATCTTCCTTGGGACAAAGAAGAAGCTTTTAAAAATGTCTAAATATTTGATCATAGTTAGAACATCTCGGTCTCTAAGGAGGATGACTGCCAACCTCTACCCCAGAACTAGGGTCGGATTGCCAAGAAGCCAGCATCTTATTATGACAATGTTATTTTCCTGCATAGCTGTGTGGGCCTCACAGGATCCCATCACCACGTGACAAGTTGCCCGCAGAGACTTGTCTGGGAATTAGTTGCTGGGGGCTGCCAACTGGCCTGGACAGGCTGAATCAGAGAAGCAGATATAGAAGCAATTAAGACACACATACACTCATGCACATGTGCTCTAGCGCGTGCAAACACACACACACACACACACACACACCCCACTGCTACCACCAACCCACTCAAACACCTGTAGCTTCATTTGCAATTAATAAATTAATTAAAATGTTCTCATGGGAAAATGCCTTAGTGAAACCATAGGTTTATTGTAGTGAAACTCAGCATCCTGAGCTGCACTGTAAGAATACCAATCATAGCAGGAAGTGAAGTTCTTGGTTGGTTGCTTTACATGTGCAGACAAGGGTGATAGGTTTTTTGAATGTTTTCCCCTCCCTCTTTGCACTCTTAGTGTTTTGTTTGTTTGTTTTAATTAGAGACTATGGTCTTGCTCTGGTGCCCAGGCCAGAGTGCATTATTGCAATCATAGTTCACTGTGGCCTCAAACTCCTGGGCTCAAGAGATCCTCCCACCTCGGCCTCCCAAGCAACTGGGACTACAGGTGTACGCCACCACACCCAGCCAGTTTTGTATTTTTTGTAAAGAGAGAGTCTCACTATGTTTCCCAAGCTGGTCTCAAACTCCTGGGCTCTAGTGATCCTCCCGCCTTGGACTCCCAAAATACTGGGATTACAGACTTGAACCACCCCACCTGCACCAGCCCCAGTTTGGTTGACTAATATTTGTTGAGAATATGACCCAAACTTAAAGGAGAGGGAAAGTGAGAGAGAGTCTAATAGCAAAAGTCATATTATTGACATCAGTCCCCGTATTATAGCTAGTTTGTTCTTGAAATCAAAGCTAAAGCTAAAGTACACACTAAAAGGTGGGAGTTTCAAGGAATTAAAAATAATACAATAATAAGTGTTGGAAACTTTTAATGATGTACATAATTATACTTTTTCATGTAAATTATTATCTACACAAGCCACCATGATGGAGCCAGAGGGTGAAAAATGGATATAAATATATTTATCTTTAACACCTCCTGGATTAACTGATGTTATTACCAGCATATAATCATACATATTAATCATGATGTATACAATCTTTTAATAAAGATATGATTCAAGACCCCCTTTCCATGTCTCATTGGTGCTACCAGATGTAGTTACTGAATAACCTGAATGTTAGTTCATGTCTCATTGTTTCATTCGTTTCTTCATTCATTCACTTATCTACTCATTAATTTATTCATAAATATCCAGTTTCTTTCAATTGTCCATAGTCCTAATTAAGGAGTCTCCAACAGGGTTTTCAACCTCTACACCATTGACATTTTAAACGCGATTGTTCTCTCTTGCGGTCCAGGGTGAGGGGCCTGTCCTATGTATTGTAGGATGTTTATCAGCATCCCTGGCTATCACTCACTAGATGCCAGTGTCATAACCCTGCCCCTCCCTGGTAGTGACACCAAAAAATATGTCTCTAGATATTGTCAAATCACCTTCAGTTGAGAACTACCAGCATTGCAGGCTTTACATGTCTTTCTAAATCCTTGAAGTGTCATGACTCTGTTCTTTCTCCACTATTCTCTAAACCCTGACTCTATCTGTAGAAAAATAAGCCTTCTATGGCCGGGTGTGGTGGCTCATGCCTGTAATCCCAGCACTTTGGGAGGCCGAGGCAGGTGGATCACGAGGTCAGGAGTTCAAGACCAGCCTGACTAACATGTTGAAATCCTGTCACCTCCAAAAATACAAAAATTACCCAGGCGTGGTGAGGAACACCTGTAATCCCAGGCACTGAGGAGCCTAAGGCAGGAGAATCGTTGGAACCCGGGAGGCAGAGGTTGCAGTGAACCAAGATGGCATCACTGCACTCCAACCTGGGTGATAGAGCAAGAATCCATCTCAAAAATAAAAAATAAAATAAAGAAAAGAAAAACAAGCCCTCTAAGTCTGTGCTCTTCTCATCGCATGTGGAATTAGTCCCCCACTGAGACAATTGACCATTGTTCCTTACAGTGGCTGAGGCACAAGTTTCAAACCCATCATATAATAGCATCAGGCTATGAATTTAGGAAATCTTATTTATTTATTTATTTATTTTGAGATGGAGTCTCGTTCTGTCGCCCAGGCTGGAATGCTGTGGCACAATCTCGGCTCACTGCAAGCTCCCCCTCCCGGGTTCACACCATTCCCCTGTCTAAGCCTCCCCAGTAGCTGGGACTACAGGCGCCTGCCACCACACCCAGCTAATTTTTGTATTTTTAGTAGAGATGGGGTTTCACCGTGTTAGCTAGGATGGTCCTGATCTCCTAATCTCGTGATCCACCCGCCTCGGCCTCCCAAAGTGCTGGGATTATAGGTGTGAGCCACCACGGCCAGCCTGAATATAGGACATCTTAAATCTCACATGCCAAGAAGATAGTTTGAAGAAAGGAAAGAAGTTAAGAGTTTACAGGTATGATGGGAGAGTAGAAAGATCATAAGACTTAAGCTTAAATCATATCCTGTCCACTTAGCTAATTGTATGTTATTTAAGCTTTCTAAGTTTTAGTTTCCTACTCTACAAAACAAGGAAAATGTTGTCTATTATGCAGGATTTTTCCACACAATGGCAGAAAAGGAGTGCTCACTTAATGTTTTGTCTCCTTCATCTCCATTAACATAAATTCAGACTAAGGTCTCAAATTTCGTTTTCGAAAATTATGGAAGTAGTTTAGAGTTTTCTTACCTACATATTTTTACCATTTGTGAAATGTGGGATGTACTTCCTAGTATAGGTCTTCAGAAGAGGCTCGGGTTTATCTCAGGAAAAGGTGAATGATAGTATCTTGTCAATCAGGGGCGATGAATCAGCGCTGACTTGCCCTGCATTTCTCAATCCAGCAGGTGCCTGGTGGAGCCACTGCGTCAAGATGCGGTTTGCTGTGTGGTCTCTGCAGTCAGGCCTCCCATCTATTACATTTGACTCAAATGGAGCCCGGATGGGACTCAGGGTCTTAATATTTGAGTCTCTTTACTGTACTGGAAAAATAGGTTCCAAAAATAGGGCTGTGAACTCTTTCACTGGGCAATCCTTTCTTTTTCTTAGGGAGTCCAAAATGCCTCAAATCAAAGTGGAGGCGTTATCAGCCAAAGATATCCTTAATGTGCCGCTGATATACAGTTTTTTTGAAATCATAAGTGGTTTTTGTGGAAGTGTAACTTTATTTGAGTAAACAACTGAAAAGTTCGAACCACACAGCATGAAAGGATATTTATTATGAAGAACAACAACAAAAACCCAAAACCTGTCATCTGATCTCAGAACAGCATTTTGCCCCTTGCAGTAGCAACAATGAATGCTTTCTTGGGAAACAGGGCATTGGTCTCTCTTGATATGACCCTCAATTTATTAGATGCCCTCTGAACATATCTAATATTTTGTGTTGTACTATTTGTAGGCTTAGAAATTTGTTCACTTAATTTTTCCTATACATTTTCCATTGGCTCTACTCACGACTTTTACCATTTCTTATTTGCTTCACTGTAACTTATTTTTATTGTCCTACATATTAAGAAATTAAGACTATAGTGTAAGGAGGGGAAAGTGGAGAAGTGTAAGACTATAAGAATTAACATTATTGCTCTCCAGCTCTTGGGAGAAGAGTTAAATGCTTTAGAAACATTATCTCATTTAAATTCAATAATAATTTGGGAAGGGAGATATTATATCAATTTTTTAAGAAAAAGAGGAAATGGAGATCCAAGGAAATGGACTAACTTAGCAAAACCAAAAAAAGAAAAATAGAAGTTTTGAGTGATGGAGCTAAGTTTCAAAGTTAACTGATAAAACCCTAATGCTTTGTACCCTGCCATGTTACCTATTAGAAGTGTCTCTAACACATCCTCTCCAATCTTCTTTGCGAGCACATCCCATCAAACCAGAGACTGAGGGATTCATATAGGATTTCCAGCTCTCCTGGCAGAGTCTCAGTGAGTCTCTTTCTTTTCTTTTCTTTTCTTTTTTCTTTCTTTCCCTTCCTTCCTTCCTTCCTTCCTTCCTTCCTTCCTTCCTTCCTTCCTTCCTTCCTTCCTTCCTTCCTTCCTTCCTCCCTCCCTCCCTCTCTCTCTCTTTCTCTTTCTTTTTTAAAAAATAGATATTTGCTCTGTTACCCAAGCTAGAGTGCAATGGCCATAGCCCACTGCAGCCTCCACCACCCTGGCTCCAGCAATCCTCCTGCATCAGCCTTCCAAGTAGCTGGGACCCCAAGTGCAGGTCACCACACCCAGCTAAATTTTTTTTTTTTTTTTTTTTTTGTAGAGATGGGGTCTCACTATGTTGCTCAGGCTGGTCTCAAACTCTTGGGCTCAAGCGATCCTCCTGCCTCGACCTCTCAAGCCATTGGGATTGCAGGTGGGAACCACTGCCCTTGGCCCTCTCTCTGATTTCTGAGATGAGTCAAGGCCATTTTCCATGCTTGCTTCAAGTCTTATTTTTGATGTAGACAGGACTTGGGAATGATTTGACAACATTTCCCTTTACTCTTCCAGCCTGCTGAGCAACAGCTACACCAGAAGTAGCAGCAAATCGGAGCTTAGATTGTTCAAGGCTTATTAAAGAGCAGGCCTGTGCGAGTGCTATGCCTGCATTTTCCAAACTCACAGTAACCCTATGAGCTCAGTGATCCTCATTATGCAAATTAGGGAGCTGAGGACTAGACAGGAGACTAGTGGATTTAAGTTACCTGCCTGAGACTGCACAGCAGAGCTACAAGTCAAATCCAAGCTGATCTCTGACAGCTACACTACTTGGAGAATTGACTCAACATGCTGATGGGGTTGAGCTGCAGATGTATTTTTTCCTTCAACCTGCTCGGCACTGGATTTAATTTTCAGAAAATCTGAGCACCTGGGCCAAGAAAACACCCTGAGCTCATCATGTTGTTTACTCAAGTCTCATTTAGTGCTGGGGGCAATGATGTGCTGGAGGCAGATCTCTTCAGTTCAGATAAGAGAATGGTTAGAGGGAGAAAGAAGCTGCCAATTCTCCAGGAGAGCCCCACCTTTGGCAGGTGCATCCCTTGGTGTTTATGTGAATTTAGAGGGCCAGGTTTTAATTTGACACTATCTTCAGGAGATCTAATTAGCAAGTCATGGGGTTTCCGTCTGCTGATCCTCCCAGATAGTAAATGTGTATACCATCAACACCAATAAGAAGACAGCAGTAAAGAAACCTTGGGAGGGGACATAAAGGTCCCGGGGCAAGAGTGCTGATTCAACCCTGATGAGTCAGGTATGCCAGCAGAGGACACAGAGACCTGAACTTCCTTCTTCTGCACACGGTCTGGAGACCCAAGACTCAGATCCAGAAAAGAAAACAAGTCGTATTTGGATATAATTGGTATCATTGGAGTCAGCGGTCAGTTATACTAGAGATCTTGGGGGGGCTGAAATAAAGTATTTTTCTTCAACAGTGACTACTGATACAAATTTTATTACTCTGCAGTTATCCCATACTGGTTTTGAATATGGCATCTGTATTAAAAAGTATGTCAAGTTCGGACAATATACCATGTTTTGTGTCTGGTGGGCCTACATTGGAAACTTAGCTGCCCACCTTCTACATATGTATATGACTTAAGTCCTGTGAATCTCAATTTCCTCCTCAAAAAATGCGGGATTGAAAGGTGTATTTCTCGTTGAAGAGTTATCATTGTTAAATAACACCTTGTAAGCCAAGCATTTAGCACATAGCAAATATTCATTGACTGCCATATATTGTTCATTAAATAAACATTGACTAAGCAACTGCTAATTGTAAAAGTAGCAGCTATTATTTGCTGTGTATGCATTCCATATCAGACAATATATACACATTATTTTATTCTTCATGTAATTCTTGCAAGATATAGTTGAAGAAATGGCTATATTTGAGTCCTGTTTTTTTTTTTTTTTTTTAACAGCAGAATCTCAGAGCATTTTAACTTCTAACATTCTAAGGAGAATGTAGGATCTAAGAGGAAATTCACATAAATATATCTAAGTAAGACTATTTTATTGGCAAAGTCATCATTGTCAATCACCACTGACAAAGAACAACAACAAGAACAACAAGAACAAAAACCGAGCTGAATGTGGTGGCACATGCCTGTATTCCCAGCTACTTGGGAGGCTGAAGTGAGAGGACTGCTTGAGCCCCGGAGGTCAAGGCTGCAGTGAGCCATGACCACGCTGCTGCATCCAGCTTGGGTGACAGATGAGAAGACCCTATCTGAAACAAAACAAATAAAACAAATAAAAACAAAACTCTCCTTAAATGTCCATCTTTGCAAGGCTTCTCCTATTATAGGCTACTGTATTAATTATTTATTTTGAAATACATTTAGTAGTTTGAAAAGATACATTAGCTTTAAGTAAATTAATACTAGCTTTTTAGATCTAGAGATAAAAATTACTTGAGCAAATAAGTTTTGTTTTTGTTTTTGTTTTTGTTTTTTTTTTTTTGGTGAAAATGATGTCCTTGTAAACTAGGCTTTTAGGGATCCCTTTCAAAAATAAGCTTGGTTTGGCTATCACAAATGGACAGCTACCAGACAAACTGAACCAAAACAACCATCTTTGTAGAATCCAAATGAGCATATGTGGCCTGCTATATGCCTTCCAACAACAACATCCTTCATCAATGGATAAATGCCAGAGACAGAAATAATTAAAAGAGGTGGAGATTGGCTGGACGCAATGGCTCACCACTGTAAACCAGCACTTTGGGAGGCTGAGGCGGGTGGAACACCTGAGGTCAGGAATTCCAGACCAACCTGTCCAACCTGACAAAACCCCATCTCTACCAAAAATGCAAAAATTAGCTGGACTTGGTGGCAGGCGCCTGTAGTCCCAGCTACTCAGGAGGCTGAAGCAGGAGAATTGCTTGAACCCAGGAGGCGGAGGTTGTAGTGAGCCGAGAATTTGCCACCGTACTCCAGCCTAGGCGACAGATTGAGCCTCCGTCTCAACAAAAGAAAAAAAAGAGAGAGAGAAAGATTATGTAGTGTGTCAAAAAAGGTGATAAATGACTCAAAAGGTTTTCCCCTGAAAAACTCCTCTTGTTGAAGGTTTTGAAAGAAAATGGTTTTCTGAGATATAAGTGGACAATGAATTATTTCTAACATAATCTTAATATAATATGGGGTTATAACTATGTTACTAAAATATGTTAAAAGAAGTTGTCATTGTCTTTAAGAGCTTATTTTTTACATGTAGGCAAATAATAACTTTTTATGTTTTAGAAACTTCATGGTTTTATACATTGCTGAAAGCAAGATACTATGCTAGTTGTCACTGAGAAATGAACATTCATCAGATATCAGTGCTTACTTAGAGGAACTTCCCACGTGGCAGGGAAAATAGGACATAGTTTTACAAATCTATTACATATAATAGGAAGTTACAAAACCATAAGAGAAGCTATAAGTAAACTATTTTAGGAATTTACTGAGAGAGATTTCAAAATAAACCACAAGTATGACCTTTAATAGGTTTCTGGGTTTTTTTGTTTGTTTGTTTTGCTTTGCTTTTGTCTGTTTGTTTGGTTGTTGGAGATTTGAGGTTTAGTGAGGTGAGTAAGTAGGGGTGACTTGCAACATATTCGGGGAATATTGACTCTGTCACAGATGTCCATTGAATTAGATGCAGGTTTAAATGCATAGCATAGCCTTCCTAGATGCCCCCAAATCAAGGTACAGTGACCTATTCTTATTCCAGGGAATTCAAATTCTCCTTATGTGCCTTAACTATTCTTGGATAATGTAAAAAACATTCATACATCAAAGAAATGGGGATATCAAACTCCAAGCTAGGGAATAAAGTTGAAAGGCAGTTTTAAAGAGGGTACGACACTTAGGCCAATGACAAAATCGTTCTACATAACTATGTGTTAGATAACTGATCGTATAGTGTCTGTACATCTATTTTGTATTTTAGTATCCTAAAAATTGGTGGACAAGTAATAGATTACAGTCTATGCGTCTATAAATAATCCCATGCTCTGTAGCTGTGGAAAAGGCTACCTGGTCCGTCTGAACACTCTCAGTGACTTAGAAAATGTTGATTAACAAAGCTTCTACTTGTTTTGGTCCACTATGGTGATAAACTTTTGTTACCCTTAAAATGAATTAAGTTGTATTTCTTTATGAATCCTACTTGTCTATTTATATAATTCTTTCTGAAGCATCACAGAATAAATGTCCATTTGCATGGTCATCATTTAAGCATATGATCTAAGAAACCATTAGAAAAACGGAGAAATTGGGTTAGATTTTTCAAGTTATTTCACCTCTAAAGTTTTATAAAAGACCATAAAAACTATCACTTGTGGCTCTAGATAAGAGAATTGGCACTAAAATAATTAAATCTTGCTTGGAAAACAACAAAGAGACAATTAGCACTGTTACGTAAGCTCTTTGTAATATTTATTGCAGTAATGATGGCCTTGCACACACACACACACACACACACACACACACACACACGAACTAGTACACAATTCTAAGCCCAAGACTACACAGTGAGCAAAAAAGTTAGTTGCAGGCATTTCTTGACGCCTAGCTTGAATTTTTTCACTAACCAGCTAGCTATTTGGAGTATCAGAGCGCTGTCTAGAGTACTAATGGCTATATCAAACTTCTTTGTTGTTCGCCTATAGCTAACCTCAGCTAGAGTTTCATTTCTCTCTCTTGGCTGTGAACTCTCTAATGAATCAAAGCTAGAATGGATTTGCAATTTTCTTTTTCTTTTTTTTTTTTTTTAAGCATTATTATTTTCATTGGATGCAAAGAGATGTATTTTCTTTTCTTTCAAGCAACTAGATGACATCTGGCCATTTTCTCCCTGTCGAAAAAGCATTCTGCTACAGCTGAGCCATGATCCCACAGTTGTTAAACAGCAGGGATTATCAGGCAGGACAGTATTAAGTGGTATTTAACAGCGAGACCGAAGTTCTCTGTCAAATGCCTGACTTAGGACTCCTTGATTGTTAGCATCCCGGCTCTGAGACCTTTTGCACGGAACCATTTTTCATTCTGACAACAAACTACTATGGCTATCCCGGGTTGCTTTGCTGGAGCTGACAGCCAAGTATTTCTGTGGCAGAAATATTGCCACAGAGTAGAGAGATCAGGGGTGGAAGGGAGACATTTTTATCCCCTTTCACTCCAAGTGCAATGACATTCCAAGCAGTAGGTGTCCCAAGTCAATGACTTGTTAATCTATTCAGTATGATCCCCTGTCTAGTCCAAACAATAGGGGGATGGGGGCAGGGGAGTGTGGACTATCGGCTTCACAATGCAATTGTCTAAAGTGCGTATTACTTTCTCCATCTCCTCTAGGCACATTCTCATTGACATAGGCAGGGGAGGGTGACCACTGAAACTGTCAATTTAAGTACCATTCTCTAAAAGGTTTTTTATTAGGGGGTAAGGGGGAGAGGGAGAAGTGTTTGACAGGTTCCTAAAGTTCAAGGGCAACCGTTTTATGGTCCTAGTAAGACATCATTTATGGAACTTATGATATGATGGGTGCAAAGGCAGGAAATAAAAGAAAGAACCTAATGAAAGTTTAATCTTCTGGGGAATTTGTTCCCCTCAGAGGCATAAATTGAGTGACCTAAAACTAAATTTCCCTGTCACAGACTGGCATTGAGTTCATGCACATTTTACAGCTATCCTAGAAAGGAATATATATTTTAAAATAGCTATTTCTATTATTAAGTGATTGCCTGCAATTGCTGATGGAGCCTTAGGAGTGCTCATGGTAGATTTATTGGAGAGGTTACTACTCTTCTATACAACAAACATAATGGAGGAGTTACATAAGTGTAGTTCCCCACACAGTTGTCTGGTCCTGATTGTAGCTGTACATATCTATATCTGATTGGCTGAAAAGCTAAAAAAAAAAAATCTTTGAGAACTGTCACATCCGGCTGCCCTATCTGGGATCTGGAGTGCTAAATCCGTATCTAACACTGGATGGTGGATGAGACATTCACAATCTCTATTACACATGAGGCATAATTCAGCCTGGAGGTCATGTGACCAAGCCTGGACTGACTTTTCCAGGTCTCTAGGAATGAAAAGGAGGAGGAAGCAGAGAATATGACTAAGACATGAAGAAGAACCATGTTGGGTAAGAATACGCTATGGCCACCATCTAATGTTCCCAACCAAGGCCGCACATGATGGATGAAACCTATGTTCATGTGAGGAAGTCCTGGTTTGTTCAGTCTGTTTCTTTTTTTTTTCTGAGATGGAGTCTCTGTCACCCAGGCTGGAGTGCAGTGGTGCGATCTTGGTTCACTGCAAACTCCGCCTCCCGGGTTCAAGCAATTCTCCTACCTCAGCCTCCTGAGTAGCTGGGATTACAGGCGCCCACCACCACACCTGGCTAATTTTTGTATTTTTAGTAGAGACAAGGTTTTGCCACGTTGGCCAGGCTGGTCTCAAACTCCTGACCTCATCATCTGCCTGCCTCGCCCTCCCAAAATGCTGGGATTACAGGCGTGAGCCACCATGCGTGGCCTGTTCAGTCTTTATATAGTGTTCTCCATTAAGCCCAGCATACCTGGTCCTTAATCAAAGACAACTTTGGGAAACCTCACATGTCATGAACAGACCCTTTCAAATTCATTAGATCACTTCAGTAATAACTTATGAACACATATGCTTTGTGTTCGTTGACACAATAAGCATTATACCTGAGATATATAACATATCTATAGGATGAACATTAATGTTATATAATAGAAGCAAACACTCATCTCTGATATATGTAATGGAAATGAAAATAACATGCACGTTTAATTGCTGCAAGACTAAGAGCTACTTTCAAGGTCACACTAGTTGTGCTCAGATCAAGATCAAATGGAAAGGGTATTCTGTATTTAGGTTTTTTTTTTTTTTTTTTTTTTTTTCCATGTGTTAGGGATTAGTTACATTGCAATGAAGGAAACACTAGAGAAAATGTCTACCAGAATATTGTTAGTGCTTCTTATAAAGTAGGCTTTATTCTTTAGAGTATTTTTAGGTTCATAACAAAATTAAGCAGAAGACACAGAGATTTCCCACCTACCCCCACCCCCAACACATGCACAGCCTCCCCCATTATCAAAATCCTTCACCAGATAGTACATCTGGTACAACTGATAAGCCTACGTTGACACATCATGATCACTCAGTCCAGAGTTTACATTAGGACTCATTATTGACGATGTACGTTCTGTGAGTTTTGACAAATTTATAAAGATATGTATCCACATTATAGTACCATAGAGAGTAGTGTCACCACCATAAAAATCTCTTGCGCTCCACCTATTCAACCCTCCCTTTTAAAAACTCAATTTAGGAGCTAGTAGAATGGTAATAAAATACAAGAGAAAAAGTATTTGGGACATTAGCTTAATGATTGATAACAATAAAAAGGTTTTTAAGTCATCCCATGAACGATCTATCACTAGAAGGAAGACTGCAGACCCTAAATTCAAATCCTTGGTTTCCTACTTATGAGTAACTTTACCCATTTCTTCTGTTATATAAAATGAGAATAATTACAACCCATTCATTATAAAGCATTTCAAGCCATAAATGTGATTATGCCTTTCAGGGATATTGGCAAACAGTAACTGTTAAATACATGTAAACTCTAACTATAATAGGCACTAACTATTACCTTAGTGATAGCAAAATTAGCAACAGTTAGTTTAGTGTCAAAATCAAGGGAATTACATTAACACAGGGGAAAATGACACAACATCTATAATTCGTTTTATTTCTACAATACATGCTAAATATTTACTTAAATTGCAAAACTTCTAGCTCATTGTGGAATTGAGCAAGCGTCTTCACTTATTTTTCTTTGCTAATTAAATTAAACATTGTCTCGTCTTCTCAGCATTTGAGGCCCTCTGAATTACAGCTTCTAAACTGGATTATCAGCTTCTCTCACACTTCACTGTGTACGCAGAGATGCACTAAATATTCATTTTGGCCAAGTGCCCATGCTCTAGCCCTACAACCAATATTTGGCCAAATCCAAAATAGAAGCTGAAGTCAAAGAGCACGGCCATAGAAATGACTTTTGGGAAGTGAAGACATACATAAAAATGTACCAAAAAATCTCATTAATATCATATTTTATCATTAAAAATTATAGTTGTCAAATACGTGTGGGCTACATTATATTGTAGAAAAATTATTTCTCATATCTGCTCCTAGATTTTTTTATTTTAAAGATATTTTATATTTTATATATTAAAATGTTATATTTTAAAATATACATTTTATATATTACACACACACAGACACACACATATATATATAAGCTGGAGTGCAGTGGCTAGATCACAGTTTACTGCAGCCTCAACCTCCTGGGCTCAAACAATCCTCCCACCTCAGCTTCCTGAGTAGCTGGGATTACAGGCATGAGCCACTGTGTTCAACCTGTTTTTTTTGTTTAATCTACATGTTGGTAATTATGAACGTATTTTCACGGTACATTTAAAATCTTGGTCATTTCTTGGTAACAGAGAGTATAATACGAGTCTCTGTTATCAAAACAATTACCAAGATTTTACATGTGTCTTGAAGGAACTTTGTTTTTCAGGTTTATTATTTGTGTAAGCATCAAAACCCCTTTATCTTCAATTACTGGCAATCTATAAGCAATCATTTCTTTTTTAAAAATGTAATTTAATTTTAACTTCTGGGGTACATGTGCAGCATGTGTAGGTTTGTTACATAGGTAAACATGTACCATGGTGGTTTGCTGCACCCATCAACCCATCACCTACATATTAAGCCCCACATGAATTAGCTATTTATGCTGATGCTCTCCCTTCCCCCACTCCCCACAATAGACCCCAGTGTATGTTGTTCCCCTCCCTGTGTCTTTGTGTTCTCATTGTTCAGCTCCCACTTATAAGTGTGAACATGTGGTGTTTGGTTTTCTGTTCCTGCATTAGTTTGCTGAGGATAATGGCTTCTGGCTCCATCCATGTCCTTTCAAAGGACATGATCTCATTCCTTTTTATGGCTGCATAGTATTCCATGGTGTATATGTACCACAATTTCTTTATCCAATCTGATTGATGTACATTTGGGTTGATTCTATGTCTTTGCTATTGTGAATAGTACTGCAGTGAACATACACATGCATGTATCTTTATAACAGAATGATTTACATTCCTTTGAATATATACCAAGTAATGGGATTGCTGGGTCAAATGGTAAGCAACCATTTCAACATTTTTTTCACTTAAAAATTGAACCTCTGGCTGGGAGTGGTGGCTCATACGTGTAATCACAGCACTTTGGGAGGTGTGTGGATCACGAGGTCAGGAGTTCCAGACCAGCCTGGCCAATATGGTGAAACCCCGCCTCTACTAAAAATACAAAAATTAGCCGGGTTTGGTGGTGCATGCCTGTAGTCCTAGCTACTTGGGAGGCTGAGGCAGAAGAATCATTTGAACCCAGGAGGCAGAGGTTGCAGTGAGACGAGATTATGCCACTGCACTCCACACTCCATCCTGGGCAACAGAGGGAGACTCCATCTAAAAAATAAATAATAATAATCTCTAAAGATTTAAAGCTGTATTGAATTGTCTTCTTAAATTATTATTGTAAATCTGTGCTTTTGAAGTTTAAGTAGTTGAAGCAAAATATGTCTAGATGTCTAGGTGTATAATTTTTCTCTAACACTTTCTTTTTTAACATTCCTTAAATTCTCAACTATTAATATATCTAGATGAAAGAGGATTATCAATATTATTGTAATTTACTTTTTGTTTTGGGGATTTTGTTTTGCTTTTTCTTTCTTTTTTATATTTCATTTTGAAGTTTAGCTTTTCCTTGCATTAAATTTTTAGTGACAAATTGATATCTCCTTTTAGTTCTTTCTCATAAGATTTCAAATAATTTTAAATATAACTTAACTTTTTTTTTGTTCTTTACATGTTTATGGCCTAAATTTAGTTAATTCACTGTAAATTCATTGCATATTAAAGGAAATTTTATCTGATGTTATGAATGTTAGGATATCAAGCAATTCTAAGTACCTTAGAATTACAATATGATAGAATTCCTATTGTTTTATTTTCTATAATTAATGTATAAAATATTTGACAACACCATAAGAAAATGATGTTTTACTACATTTTCTAGTTATACTTTTTCTTCATATTTGTATTAAATGTCAATTTATTATATATGTTAGCTTTTAACTAGTTGAACATTTTTAACTGCTTTTGGACATTACATTTATAACTATCACCATAATTAATTAATGTATGACTTATTCATAATAAGTATACATTATACTTTACCTGACTAATTGCATTTCAGTATGCAAAACATTTAAGATTTTCACTTCCAATTACATCTAGAATGAATTTTGTATTTCAGTGTTTTTCAACCAGGGACGATTTTTTTTTTTTTTACCCCAGAGGGCATTTAGCAATGTTTGAAGACATTTTTGCTTGTCACAATAGGTGGGAGGGGTGCTACTAACATCTAATGAATGGATGTAAGGGATAGTGAAAAACATCTTAAAATGCACAGGTCAGCCTCTACACAAATGGCAATAGTGTCAAGGTTGAGAAAGAAAATACTGGAATATTACCAACAAATCTGAGTTGCGTAACTTGTTCCTATCACTGACATCAGTGTGATAACTGAATAGAATGTTCGTCTATATTATCCCGTGATCACTGATCAGGCAAGAGTTTGTGAACATCAAAAAGACACTGGAGTAGGCATATGGCATTTTGGGCTTACAAAGCCTATGACCAAAATTGGGTGCATTCTAAATGTTATGTATTTCCTATGCTTCTACCATGCTGAACTCCTTGCCTTTGCTGACATATACTTTCTGCTATGCTGCATCCTCTACATTGTACAAGTCACTTCTCCATCTGGAATTTTTCTGCCTCCGCAAACCTTCATAGAGACATTTCATCAAACTGCAAGACCATCTTCAATATCTTCTTCCTTAATAATTTTCTTTTTATCCAAAAGGTAAATTATTGTTTTCACGTTTAAACTCTCACCTCTTTCTTTGCATGCCTTTACGGTGACTACCTCTACCACCTTGATGCATAGCCATTATATTAATACTAAACTGCTATGCTCTTTTGGCAAAGAAATCTAACACTACAAATTGTTAAAATTTTCTGCAGACCATCACAATAATGGGCACTTTTACATGCAGGATCTCCATGTGTTCCATACTTGTCTAATCCCAAGAATAAGCTTTCTAGGCCTTCCTCTTGAAAATGCTAATTTGGAATGGCTGGGGTGGAACGCAAGACTTCCACTGCCAAGGTGTCATTGTTGTTCATGATGAGGCAAGTGTAGGGAGCATGACTTACAACTCTGAGAGGAAGTTTCTATCATTATCCTTATTTTCAGACGTTTGGAAACAGCACCTTAGGAAGGCTGAATACCTTGTGCATAGGCACACATCAATCAGCTGGCATTGCTGGGATTAGACCTACAGAGCTTCACTCCAGATCTTATGTTCTTTATTTTTATTCTTTTTTTTTTTTTTTTTTGAGATGGAGTCTTCTCTGTTGGCCAGGCTGGAGTGCAGTGGTGTGATCTCGGCTCACTGCAGCCTCCACCTCCCGGGTTCAAGTGATTCTCCTGCCTCAGCCTCCCAAGTAGCTGAGACCACAGGTGCCCACCACCACACCCAGCTAATTTTTGTATTTTTAGTAGAGATGGGATTTCACCATGTTGGTCAGGCTGGTCTCGAACTCCTGACCTCATGATCTGCCCACCTCGGGCTCTCAAAGTGCTGGGATTACAGGTGTGAGCCACTTTACCCGACCTGTTTTCTTTTTTTCTTCTTCTTCTTCTTTTTTTTTTTTTTAGACGGAGTCTTGCTCTTGTTGCCCAGGTTGAAGTGCAATGGCATAATCTTGGCTCACTGCAACCTCTGCCCCCTGGGTGCAAGTGATTCTCCTGCCTCAGCCTTTTGAGTAGCTGGGATTACAGGCACCCGCCAACATGCCTGGCTAACTTTTGTATTTTCGGTAGAGATGGGGTTCCGCCATGTTGGCGAACTGGTCTCGAACTCCTGACCTCGTGATCGGCCCACCTTGGTCCCCCAATGTGCTGGGATTACAGGCGTGAGCCACTGCACCCAGCCTGTGTTCTTAACTTATTGGGATATACTCATGTTTTTGTCTTAGCTGTATAATATTGTATAATGCCCTGTCCATTACTAGTATCCAGTAAATATCTTTTGGATTGAATTTTGTATAATGGGATCTAGAAGTCACTCAACAGCTCATGGAAACATGATAACAGGATGGAAGGAAAACAAGAGCTGCACCAGCATCAAAAGAAAAACTACACTTATAATATATGCTATACAAATAACAATGGGTCCAAATTTTACTTGAAAATTTTCCATTGAGAGTATACACCGTGGCGGGGACTTACATAAAATTCTATGAATTGACTTAGATTGTCAACTCTTCACGGCCCAGGATCATATCTTTCTGTGATCATCACCAGTGTACTGGAATTAACATTAACAAAGCAAATGTCAACACTGTGATGTTTATTGTCCTCTGGGACTGAAAATATAGATCTATGAACAAACACAATAAATAATGTGTGAGGCTTCTATACTGTTAACACCTACACTCACCCACACACGCTCGCACATTTACAGATTTCTGAAAAATATCTTCAAAACAATAGGGTAAATATAAAACTGCTTCATTAAAAATGTTTCATAAGAATTAAAAGGACATAGAATTTTGTGAAATGTATTATTTTTGCTTAAGTGCTTTTTTTTCTATTTCTACCCCCCAGTCTATTATTTTATAAACCAGTTGATACATAAGTAGTTTCTTGGGTGATGATATATTACTTGTACATTTTCTATGTAGCAAACATGTATGTGTATTTGTATGTGTGTGATTGTGTATCTAACTACATCGTTGGAGTGATTCCTACAATTTGAAACTGCCGAGACCAAGTTTATGCAAAAATCTACATTTTCGAGTAAACTCCCTATGACTAGAGTAAGTTTCCCCAGTATTTGAGAATTTTTCATTTCCTAAAGCTGTACAAACATCAGATATCATTATTTGTAAGGATCAACAATGTAATTTATATGCAATTATTTTCTCAGCTATTAATGTTAAGTATATCATCTTCATATAGCCTTACAACTCATTTGTGCTATTCCATTTTTCTCTGTTCCTTTTATTTTCGCTTACCTTGTAATGTTAGTCTCTTTGTGCTGATTTCCGAAGAGTTCGTTTATGATTAAAGATGTTAACATTTTGTCTAAAATTGCAAAAAACAGAATGAAACAATAGTCTAGGTAAACATCCATAATCTTATTGTTTGTTTGTTTGTTTGTTTTCCAAATGTGAGCTTCTAAGCTCCCTTTTGGGAAACTGAGACTGGTTCTCCAGAAAAGCAATGCTGTGAATCTCGTGCTGAGTTCTCCTGCTTGTCCATGGCACTCAGGTATGCCAATGCCTAGCTGGGCTATAGGAGATTAGGAGTTCTATGTACTTTCATATTTTATGGGAGGATAGATTTCAAGTCTTACAGAAGTGAACAGTTTAAGGGAGTCACCATTGTCTCAATCTCTAAAAGAGGATTCTCCACTCTTCTTTTCTCTACCCCTTCACTCAACTTTCACTGGCTTATTTGCTCATATAGTTCCCTAATCAGGGCTGCCTATCTTAGACTCATCTCAAATGATGTCCCCTTCCACAGTGTTCAGTGTCTTCTAAGTGCTTCTGATTTAATTAGGCTGTTTTACCTGTAACAACACACTCGTTCAAGTTACCTCCAATAATGGAGATTTACCGTAAGTATACATAGGCATGAAAACACAGGAAAACGCAAAAAGCCAGTGATCTAGGCATGGCCCCAAGAAGACACAGGAATGAGAGATCCATACAGAGTCCCAGGAAGTTCTAGAGACTTCCGTAACATGATTTTGTGGAGCTTCTTGATTGTTTTTTTCCACTACTCTGTAGCATTTCACTCTTCTCTTTTCACACTCAACCAATTTATTCTTTCCCTTATTGCAAACCTCTCTTTTCTACCTACCAGTTTCTGTGCATTCATAGTTTATGTTCCATCTCTACAACAGCTTAAAATTGGTTCCATCCCTAGAGTTAGAAAGATGGGACCCTTCCTGGAGCAAAATACTTTAGAAAACCTCTTCTGGCCTTTCTCTGACCACACCATTCTCCATGAAGCAAGGCATCTGCAAAGTAAAGCAAACATGCTCACCCAGGGTTTGCACTCTGCCGTCCCTAGACCACATTCTGATTAACAAGGGTCCCTGGAAGTCCCTCTTCTGATGACCCAGAACCTTCTTCCAGGCCTTCCAGGAAACTACTCAAGGGGCAGCTGTTTGTGAAAATATAGTTAGAGTTTGGATATGTGAGCTGAGATTTCCATGTGCACAAGTACAAGGTCTCCTTAGTCATATGGGAAAGAGACAGGACAGAAAGAGAAGAGGCAGTTTGTCTCAAGTCAGGAGCAATGCCTACTTTTCCTCACGCAGCATCACTGTGGTAGGAAAGGGCAAGGATTCTTAGAATCTTACATTTTAACCTGGCCTTCCAGGGCTTTACAAGATAAATTTGTCAAATTTGGAAGGTAGCTCATATTTTATTACACAGCTTATTGGCTTGTTATATAATTTTTAAATATTTAGGTATATGATATTTTAGCTTCTGTTTTTATTCTTACCCCAGACCTGACAAAAATTGGAGGGAGTATTATGAATGGGGTTGGGGTGGAGGAGACTTGTTTATAATTTCCCTAAGGCCTAGGAACTGAATTTTCCAGTTAATGTTACTGTGATAGCCATTTTATTAACTAGCCTTGTGATTATCAACTGATGTTAGCACTTCTTCCCACCCAGAGATATTTCAAAATTTGTAAGTGGTTTTGATTGTCGAGATGACTGGAGAAGAGAACGTGGTCTATGGTGGAAAGCAGATACCATCTGTCCCATAATGTATGAGATCAGTGCACACAATGAAGTGTTATCTTGCCCCAAATGTCAATAATATGGTAATATAGAAATACTGGGCTAACCAGCAGATCAGCAGATAAGCTGCTGCCAAATATCCATTATCCATTCCTCATCCAATCAAGTGTGACTCCATAGAGATTTCAAAACACGAGTGTTTAGGCTCACCCTTCCTTGGGGGATAATGTATAGGGCATGATATGTGTGATAGGTACAATACAGTAATTGGTACCAGGATTAGAGTGCTGCTACAAATGTGGAAGTGACGTTGGAACTGGGTAACAGGCAGAGGTTAGAACAGTTTGGAGGGCTCAAAAGAAGACAGGAAGTTTGGAACTTCTTAGAGACTGGTTGAATGGTTTTGACTAAAATGCTGATAGTGATATGGACAATGAAGTCCAGGCCGAGGTGGTTTCAGATGGAGATGAGAAACTTGTTGGGAAATGGGGTGAGGTCACTCTTGCTATGCTTCAGCAAAGATACTGGAGGCTTTTTTTTTTGCCTTGCCCTAGAGATCTGTGGAACTTTGAACTTGAGAGAGATGACTTAGGGCATTTGGCAGAAGACTTTTCTAAATAGCAAAGCATTCGAGAGGTAACAGAGCATAAAAGATTAGAAAATTTGCAATGCAATGATGCAGTAGAAAAGAAAAACCTATTCTTCTGGGGAAAAATTCAAGCTTGCTGCAGAAATTTGTATAGGTAACAAGGAGCCAAATGCTAATCACCAAGAGGATGTGGAAAATGTCTCCAGGGCACATTAGAGACCTTTACAGCAGCCCCTCCCATCACAGGCCCAGAGGCCTAGTAGGGATAAATGGTTTCCCCAGCCAGGTCCAGGGCCCCCTTGCTGTGTGCAGACTCAGGACTTGGTGTCCTGTGTCCCAGCTTCTCCAGCCATGGCTAAAAGGGGCCAAGGTACATCTCATGCCATTGCTTCAAGAGTGCAAACCCCAAGCCTTGGCAGTTTCCACGTGGTGTTGAGCCTGTGGGTACACAGAAGTCAAGAATTTGAGGTCTGGAAACCTCCATCTAGATTTCAGAGGATGTATGAAAATGCCTGGATGTCCACGCAGGAGTGTGCTGCAGGGGCAGAGCTCTAATGGAGAACCTCTGCTAGGGCAGCGCAGAAGGGAAATGTGAGGTTGGAGCCCCCACACAGAGTCCCCACTTGGGCACTGTTTAGTGGAGCTGTGAGAAGAGGGCCACTGTCTCCAGACCCCAGAATGGTAGATCCACCAACAGCTTGCACCATGTGCCTGGAAAAGCCACAGATACTCAACACCAGTCCATGAAAGCAGCCAACATTGAGGAGTGGTGGTTGGAGAGTGACTATAGTCTGCAAAGCCACAGAGGTGGAGCTGCCCAAGGCCATGGAAGCCCACCCTTTGCATTAGCATGTCCTGGATGTGAGCCATGGAGTCAAAGGAGGTTGTCAGTGCTTTAATATTTAATGACTGCCTCACTGGATTTTGGGCTTGCACCGGGCCTGTAGCTGCTTTGTTTTGGCCAATGTCTCTGTTTTGGAACAGGAGCATTTACCCAATGCCTGTGTCCCCATTGTTATCTTGGAAATAACTAACTTGCTTTTGATATGACAGGCTCATAGGCAGAAGGAACGTGCTTTGTCTCTGATGAGACTTTGGACTTGGACTTTTGAGTTAATGCTGGAATGAGTTTAGACTTCAGGGGACTGTTGGGAAGGCATGATTGTGTTTTAAAATGTGAGGACATTAGATTTGGGAGGGTCCGGGGTGGAATCATATGATTTGGCTGTGTCACCACCCAAATCTCATCTTGTAGTTTCCATAATCCCCATATGTGGCAGGAGGGACCTAGTGGGAAGTGATTGGATCATGGGAGTGGTTTCCCTGAAGCTGTTCTCATGATAGTGAGTGAGTTCCCATGAGATATGATGGTTTTATAAATACCTGGCATTTCCCTTGCTTGCACTCATTCTCTCTCCTGCCACCCTGTGCAGAGGTGCCTTCCACCATGACTGTAAGTATCCTGAGGCCTCCCTAGCCATGCAGAACTGTGAGTCAGTTAAACCTCTTTTCTTCATAAATTACTTAGTCTCTGACATTTTTTCATAGTGGCATGAGAATGGACTAATACAGGGTAGTTTTCCAAGGAAGGGTCTGTAGATATTTAAGACATATTAGCATAACCACAAGGCTTTCTCTAAATTTAGGCATCTGTCACATTAGGCAACCTATCAAGGTTTTCATGTATCTGCTTTGCTGTTTGTAATCTGCAATACTATGAGGTCAATTATGTATTGTCTTAATATCTTAAGGGCACCTAGTTAATATGTGAAGTACTCTAATCTGCAATGTAAGTCCTAGGAGCTATTAACATGTGAAAAGTACTAATATGAGCGCTCTTTCTGTAGATAGCTTTAAAAAGGCTTCAACTATATAACTAACCTACACAAACATTAGAGGGTTCACTAAGTAGCATAAAGGATATTGCAAAGAAACATTTCATGGGTGAAATGAGAACTAATGACCAAGGGTGTGGACTGGCACTGCTTTTGCTTAAAGAGGGGCTATGATTCTTGCAAGTCAAGTGGATCCTGTGGCCCATCATTTAATAAGGAATTTTTCAATCATATTAGAAGGTTGGATGAATTCTTTTACAGAAATACTGTTATCATCTTCCTCAGAGGAACCTTAAAATACTGCACATGTAATAATGCCTAAAGAAAAGAGAATGGGAATACTACAGAGTTTATAAGAACAGGTTGGATGGCAGCATGAGCTCACTTGCTAACAATCAATGATTGGGATGTGTGAAAAAATTTGGTCTGATTACTTTTAAGGTAACAGACCACCTGACCTTAATTAAAGTGGTGGAAGAAGTATCCTGTAAGACCCATTGACTCTCAACCTAGGAATCAACTGACTTCTACCACAAAGACCAGGAGAAAACTGGTTTATGATGGTATAAGTTTCTATACTGGTATGAGTTTTTACTGGTAGATGGTAAACTTTTGGATGACATTAACAGCTTCCTATGTATTTTATTCATTCAGATAACGTTCTTTGAGTATCTACCATGTGCCAGGCATTGTACTTACTTTTCCCCATTCATTATCTCCTTTAATCCTAAAAATAATAGAAGGGGATAGCCTTCCTATCTTTTACAGATGAAGAAAATGAGGTTGCGAAGTACAACTAATTTGCCTAAAGCCATACAGTGACAAAGGTAGAATTCAGGAATAAGAATCCCACCATTAGTCTCTTAAAGAACAAAACAAAAATGATGCTTATAACACAGTCTAGTACTCTGTACTTTATATCTAGTTTGCAGATATAGTTGATGTTTAGTAATGCTCTCATAAAATTTATTTTATGAATATTGATTTCACGTCTGATTCTACAGAAAGACTTGAATGCTTAGTGGGCTCTCGGGGATCAGAACAATTCTGCTGCTTCTGTACTTTGGAGGTTGGGGATTTTCATCAGCTGGATAAACATCCAGTCTAGTGTTTTGAGATGTGTCTATTTATTTATTTATTTATTTATTTATTTATTTATTTTGAGACAGGTTCCTGCTACACTGCCCAGGCTGGTTTCAAACTCCTGGGCTCAAACAATCTACCCACCTCATCCTCCCAAAATGCTGGGATTACAGGCATGAGCCACTGTGCCCAGCCCAGTCTAGTAGTGGTTTATAAGCTCAGTGTGGAGGCAGCAGTGTCTTAGAGTCACTCAGAAAAGGGCAAAAGAGAGGTCAGTTGGGCAATGTTCTGTGACTACTGCCCCATTACCATTTCAACTTGAATATCTTCATTTAGCTTCTGAAACAATGCAAATGTATACAAGACTCTATTTGGGAGAGGAAATTTGGAGGGTTGGGCATGGTGGCTCACACCTGTAATCCCAGTACTTTGGGAGGCCTAGGTGGGTGGATCACGAGGTCAGGAGATTGAGACTATCCTGGCTAACACGGTGAAACCCCGTCTCTACTAAAAATACAGAAAATTAGCCAGGCGTGATGGAGGGTGCCTGTAGTCCCAGCTACTCAGGAGGCTGAAGCAGGAGAATCGCTTAAACCTGGAAGGCAGAGGTTTCAGTGAGCTGAGATCACGCCACTGTACTCCAGCCTGGGCAACAGAGCGAGACTCCGTCTCAAAAAAAAAAAAAAAAAAAAGAAAAAAAAAAAAGGAAAGCATTAAATCAGATAATTGATAATTTTACCTTTGATCAGAACAATTTGGTGCTGAGTAAGAATTCACTGTCACAAAGGTAGTTATCTATTTTGACTGAGTTCAAGACGGAGACAGAGAAAGATAACATTAATTTATTTCACAGATAAAATCCCTTTATTATACACATATTTTGCATCTTCACTCAAGAGATCTTTAGAACACCTGCTGGGGCACAAATTTATGCAGCAAGCTGACATAACCCAGTGAAGGAGAGATATAAAAGATGAAAATAATGAAATAAAACTCTCAAGGGCCAAAGGAGAGACTCATAAGTAGTAGTAGAGATTGGCCGGAAAGTCAACTTATTCAGGAAGTGATTAGCACAGATACTATCATTTTCTTGGGGAAAGCCATACATCTGGCCAGCCAGGGGTCTATAAATCTGCAATGCAACCAGAGTTGGGAATTCCATTAGCTATGGGTTTCAAGGAGGTCAGTATTTTAAGAAATGTAGCTGAAATACACTTGAAAAACAATCCTCTCTGAAGTGTGTGTGTGCGCACATGGAGTCGTGTGTTAAGTAAACGAACACGGCCACAATCCTGTCACAGCACATGTGGCACAGAAATCACTCCAGTTGGCTGCTTTTGTCACTAATAGCTGAGCACTTGGTTTTACCTGTGACAAGACTCTTTTGACAGACCTTCTTTTGAACTGATTTCAACTGTTCCACCTCTGCCTGTCAGAGAAGTCAGACTGAAAACTTTCATACCCTTCAGGGTGGGGGGGATCCCTAAATTAAAGAAATATGGGTGTTTTTGCCATTTCCATCCTCCCCACCCACCCCAGGGAAGGTGCTTTATCCACTACCCAGAAAAGACTGAAGCTTCCTGTCTGCTCCACCCCTGTTGATATGTGTATCCAAACTCTGCAAAGGTTTTCAGACTTCTAATTTGTTTAACAGCCTGATTCTAAAATTAAAAATGTTTGGATATATCCTAACAGGCTAAAATAGAACCTATCTTTTATTTCCTCTTTTTGAAGAATCTCAATATATTACAGGAGACACGATTTATAACATGGGCTATTTTGGTAATTTGTCAGCTATTGAAATGAGCTCCATTTGGCTTGGCTTGATTCTGTAAAAATAAGTGGTAATAGCATCTGTAGATTCAAAATGGGGCCTCATTCTTTGAAATGCCCTTGGCACAGATAGGCTGTTTAGGACACCAAAATTCAGGATGAAGTTGACAGAAACCAAAGAGTAGTGAAGCAGTGAAGAAAGGAGTTTGAATAGGAGGAAGAAGAAAGAGGAGACACCAAAAATCGAGTAAGAAATACATATGATTTCCTTGAAAGTTTCTCAAATATTAAAAGGTACTAGTAAAATTCTGCTGGGCAAGTTCTTTACATTGATGTTTGCTAATTGCCCTATTGAAAAAGATTTATTCTCTGAACATTTAGATGTGTCTAATGGTCATTTTATAAGAGCTTATGTCTTGAAATTCAGATAATTAGGAAATTCTTCCAAACAGAAAGCGAGAGTCTGACATGTGGATTTGGATGGAAGTTATTTTGGATTCCAGAAAGTGTTTTCTAGGTCAGAGCTGGCTTGTTTCAGTTAATTTATAAATAGATCATAATATTGAGAAAATGTTCCATTTGACTGTGTCCTCATAGCTTCAGAACTCCCATTTGAAAATTAAAGAATCGTAACGTGATGATTTCACAAACTGATTCTAGTTCTTTAACTACTCCCAGGCTTCCATTTGATGTTTTGATTTCACATATAGTACTTCTTGTTCAGCTATTGAAATACATATATGTATCAAAGCTTATATGTATATATTGAGATTCGTGTGTATATTGAAATCAGAGCCTTGAGACACACACACACACACACACACACACACATCCCACACAAGTGTAAGAACCATGCTTAGAAGGGTTTCAAAGGGGTGTGGATCTCTTATTGGACTGATTTTAATGAGGTACAGATAAAAGTCTTTAGGTTATATTCCATTCCACTGGATGACTATTAAAGAAATTTGCTATAATTACCATTTTTATGATCTCCAAATATAAAATTCCTGAATAAAAATGATCACTGCCCCTACTGCATTTAGTTCACCTAAATACTTCCCTTTGCCCACTCACATTAGGAGCCCTGGATTGAATTACAAGCCACATGAACTGACTGATTTGTCTGCATTTATTATTACCTATTACATAAACTGACTACCCTATTTGGGAACAGTCTTTTTTTTCCGAAGAAGAAAATAACTTGATAGAAACTTATAATCTGGATTCTAAGTTCAGTACTGCTTTGCTTTGACCTCTAATGTATCTGGAAATGTAACCCTGTGTACCTTTCCGATGTAGCTCCCATATTAGGGAAGCCCAATGTGGAATTTTATTTTAAATGGAACATAGCAGTTAAGCTCACATGCACCAAAGCCTAAAGATATGAACTTCAATTTTGGATCCACATCTTATAGCTGTGAACTTGCCAAAATATATGAGTGCATAAATGTTATTAGATATTATTACTTTCAGTATTTTAAGTTACATTTTAGTGTTGTTATATTTCTATTTTTAAGAGACCCTAAACTAATCAGGTACCCAAACTCTTGATTTTAGGATATGTCTATGTGGAAAAAGTAAAGAAATAAACAATTGTCTAGATAACTAGATTAATATAAATTATAGATCTGGATAATTCAAATCAAAAATCTCAAATAGTCATTTTTTTATTAGCTTATGGAATTTTGAGAAGGGGTTGAATAATCAATGAAGAAATACTTATTGATTGCCAGTCACAAAGACCACACTCTTTATCTACTGGAAGAGATATTGGTAATGGTCAAAACCTAGTAATTGCTTCACTCTCTCAGAGAGAGTCTCTTTGTGAATGCCATAGAACCAAGCAAGAGTGGCCTCAACTTCTCCACCAATATCTTTCTTCAAACTGAGTGAAAAAGAAAAGCCTTCTAGAACAAAGGACTTTATGCACCACCACCAGACCTGAATTCTTGGTGTCCTTCTTGGTCAGTTCAGCCCAGAAGTGGAAACCACCACAGTAACTGGAGAAATGAGTTTTCCAAACTCTCAGCTGAAAGAAAATCAAGAAGGATAATTCTTGACTCACCATGTGGATCACACTGGGATCCCCATGACTTGTGTGTTTAGGGGAGACATTCAGTATCTAAGGCTTTTCCCTAATCAAAACCCATTCCTGAAACTGACCCTGAGAAATAGTAGGTGTTCCATAAATGGTGTGATGATCCAGATATTGGACATCTGGAGGCAAGTTAGACTGCTTGTTTTCTGAACAAGGAACATACTCACATTTTGCAGCATTTTGAAAGCATTTAACACACAATCTAAGCACAGATGGAACCACTGATACTTCTGGCAGGTAACATACATGTAGAAAATATATTTCTTTGCAACTCCCTTGATTTTTATCCTTGATACTTAGTGAGCACCTTCTTTAAGGAAAACCGCAACATACCATTGAGACACTTAAAACTCAGTCTTTGACTGAAAAAAATCTCTTTTTTTTCCCCCGTCCATTTCTTGAAGGATCCAGAAGTATTTCCAGATAAGACCATCCATATAGCAGCTATAAACCATCTGCAGCGCAGCCAGCTTTTAAAAGTGACATGCAGTCATATTCCATAGCTATTACCAGAGTACCCCAACCTCTTTCTCAACATCTCAAACTGTTTTTTCCTTTTTCTTTTTTTCCCCACTAGGCAGCCACATGCTTGGAAAATTCCCAGCATCAGTTGTGTCGGAGTTAAAAATCACCTAACACCCACATAAAGATTTTTTTTTCTCTTTTATGAATTGGGCCTTAAATCTTTACCTTGATTTAGTGAGAAAATAAAATTGGGCAACAGTCAATGTCTCATTTGTATATATTTGTATGAATTCTGTAACCTGGAGGATATCTCCAATCCGAGGAAATGTAACCATTAACCCATAGCTAAACAGTTTCCAAAAACGCCTTTTCAAGGAATAGCTTTTAAATGCCCAAGGAGCTCAATCGAATGGCAAAGATATTTGAAATATACACAAACATACAAGTCTTTAGATAAACACATTTTCAGGGAGCTTTTGATGAAAGTGATAAGTTACATTCTCTACAACTACACACACTGTATTTTATTACCCTTCAGTAGACACTTATCAGCTATGAATGTTGGGTGGTTTAGGCTAGGAATCAACCCTGAGGGAAACAGTGGGAGGACTCTGAGACTCACAGTTCTATAGATCAACATAAACCTGAGACTCAGTTTTATTTTCATTTATTAAAAAGGTCTGTGGTCCGCTTCTGCTATTTCAAATCCATTAGCTTCCTGCCCCCTTTAAGAAAAAAAGGAAGGCAACTGCAGATTTTATGGACTGACTGCTGATGGCTATGCTACTGCTGTATTGGTTTTGAGTGGAGAGTCCATTATAGATACATTATCCATAAACCATGTTTCCAGTGGAACCTGTAACTTCCAATCGGACTGGGGAATGAGTGGAGCTGGCTTGGTCAAAAAGAGGTTGGGGAAAGGGTCAGGTCTCCTGGAAGCTAACACCGGGTAGGCACCGGTATAAATTACAAACTTTCTTTCTACTTCTACATAATTATGTCTCAAATGTGCAGCAGTTGGATTTTGTTAACCAGCCACCAGATGAACTTGGAAATCATATCGGCAGTAGATTAGATTGAGAGTTTTCAACCTTTTCTCCTGCCATGTATGTTCAAACAATAGATTTGTCTGCCTTTGAAACCCCCCTTCTTCTCACCACACATATTCAGCAGCTGACTGTGCCTATATGTTTTTTCCTAGTCTTCTGTATACTGTGTTTAAACCGTTGTCAACAAAGATGCAAACACATTTTTAATGGCAATAAAATGGATAAAAATATTGTTTCATATTTTCCCTTTCTAACTCTAAATCTTGTCTTTCCTCCCCAAAAAGTTAAATATCCCCAAGTGATTGCTTGCTTTTCCTATTCAATAACTACTCTCTTTGTGAAAGGAGACAGAAAAGTAATTGGAATAATTAGAACAATACTATCGGCCTTCATGTAATAGGAGACCTTCTCTGAGGACTGGTCTCATTTATCTTTAGGTTCCGGTTTCCTTCATACTTCACTCTTGGCTCATAGTAGATGACCAATAAATTTGTTAAACTTGGCTAAATTCTTTTAAGTGCAATTAATGACATAAAACTAGCCTAATCCATTCTTAAAATGGAAAGATATTTCCTTTCCATTATTAACACAAAGACTATGTTCACTCAGGCAAAGCACAGAGAAGAATTTACTTCTTTTTTAAGATGATTTGAATTCATGTCATCCTTCCCAGTTCTCCACTTACACATTTTCCTCTCCTCAGCCTGAAGCTTCTACTTTGATCTGGGGGTGTGCATCCATGGAGCAAACAAAGAATCATAAGATGGGTCCAAAATCTGTTCTTTTGTCTACGTAGTGCAATCCTGATTTAATTGCATATTTCATCCATTCATCCATTATTCTTGTCCACCTGTCATTTTGGACAATTATTTTCATAATTTTGCTTTCTAGTGGATGAAGACCTGGGTTTAGAGTCTTTTCTTCTATTAACTGTGCTTCTACTTTTGACAAAACACTTGACCTTCCCCCGCTTGCTTTCCTAATCTGCCAATTGCTTTGGAGGTTTTCTATGCATGTCAAATTATATAACATGTTTCCCTAAATCAGATGTTATTTTTAAAACTCTGCGTAGCTGCATTACAATCATGATCACTCTCTGGGAGTTGCAACTACTTACATGTTTAGTGCAAAAAAGACTTGGAAGAGCATCACACTCCTCTCCATCTCTTTGCACCCCGCCCTGCTGGGAGACTCTATGGTCAGCTTTCCTCATCACAGAGCTGTCAATCATCAGCCACAGTTGCCCCACCAGAAGCACAGGGTACACTTTGGCAGGTCTGCGAACAGAAGCTGTTAACAAAGATCTGCTGACCCCGTGCTCTTTAAAGATGTTTTAAATTCCATCCTTTGATGCCCTTTGCCCTTTGACAGGATGATATCAGCCCCTCCTCTAAAGTCACTGGGCTGTAATAGAGCAAATGACAGTGGAATTGTTCTACCTTGATGCAGATATGTTTTGAGCTCATGATTTTAAAATTTAGAGGTTACATGAAAACATCAATCTCCTTCCCCACACTGAATTCCCAAAATGTGCTATGTTCCCTGGTCATCTTTTTGACTTATCAAAAAAAAAAAAAAAAAAAAAGTCCCAATATGGGTTTTCCTGGCATAATCTCTCACAAACTAGTGAAGGTTCAAACAAGAGGGATTCGCTGTAAGAAGTAGTATCTTTTATCTAGAACCCACAACTATAATACATAGTAAGTAGCATTAAGAAAACTAGCAAAGAATTTCCAAAATGGGAGGGCCCAGAACCGTTACTGTCTGTCGTCACGTTACCCCTCAATAAGACCACAAAACCAGGCAGTAAAAATTGGGAGTCTGTGGTTCTCTCCTAACCCAGAGACATGAGAAAGCCGACGGAGCTGTTATGTTTTCTTTCTGCTTTTAAGGGAACTCCTCATGAAGTCAGCTTTTCCCCGCTCAGCCCTGGTTCTGACTGCTATGCAGTGGCAGTGGTTGTCCCGTCCTCTCCAGGTATCGTGTGCTTTGTCACGAACACCGTACCCTTAGCTGTGGTTAAATCCTCCTTGCCAATCCCCTTGTGCTCTCCTAAAAGACGAGTCATTTCAGGGTGGGGAATGTGTGCGTGTGAGAGAGAGAGAGAGAGAGAGAGGAGTCTTTTCCCATCAACCAATGCACAGGATGGTCCCATTTAAGCACACGTTTCTCATGATTAATTTCAGTTTCCAAGACTGTATTTAGCATCACCCATCGTCTCTTATAATCTCATTTTAGGGGATCAGTTCTTGGGAAAATAAAGTGGCAAAGAAGGGTGTTACGTTATCACCATCATTGGAAATAGCATTTGCGAGGTCTTAGAATTTCACATTTGGTGCAAGGAGGCTTCTTGCTAGTGGTGGTGTGTCATTAGCTTGGAGTTCATACCGTACTGGGTGAACAAAATCAAAGCAGGCAAAACATTATAGAGCTGGAAATGACCTTAGACACTTTCTTCCAACCCCTCCATTGTACAGGTAAAGGAATTGTATCTCTGTGAGTTTTAAGGACTTGCTGAAGTCCACCCAGCTGATTAACAGCAGAAAGCAAACAAAGCTAGATCTCTTGATTCTCATCTGTTAAGAACTTCTAATGCACAACCTCAATAATTCTCAGCAAATTGTCTTCAAGGGGATGAGTGATGCCCGGGCTAGTTAACATAATAAGCATTATCTCTATTCTGCAGCAGTGTTGGCTTCCTGATGTTTTATAAGCCTAATATAAAAACGAACTTGAATTGTATGTAGATTAATCTTAGTGAAGTGAGAAACAGCCTAGATGCGTCTTCAGTGGTAAGAGGACGGCAACTCGGAAATGGAAATTTAACCCACAGACTGGAGAATCTCAGCGCTTTAATTCACAAAGTGGTTCTACTAATTTTTCCATTACTTCTTCTTGTTTGTTTATTGGTTTTCACTGAGGAAACACGGACACGTGTTCTTTGTAGAAAGGGGGAAAATGTGTTGTGCAGGAGATTAAAACACAAATATGAAGCCAGTGAAAGACCCAGACATGCTAGTTCAGCCTGCCTTTCAGTTCCCTGGCAACTCTGCTGCCATCCCAATTGCTTCACACATAATTAGCCTTGATATTGGGAGCCCACGTTTGTAGATCCCACTTACCACATTTCCTGTATATTACTAAACATTACAAACTGAGACAGAGAGAAAGCAGGAGAAAGTGATTTCTACTGGCAAAAAGGCTCACTTTTTTTTTCTGTCTTGTAAAACAAAAGAGGAAAAATAATGTTAAATTACTCCAATGATGACTTCTTTTCTTGAACTTCCCCCACTCCTTTCTCATCCTATTTTAAATAAAACCTGATGATGCAAAATACTGCTTGGCTTGTGACTCTGCAGTCCATCAGCTTGCATGGAAATGTTTTCTTATTTTTATTTTTTTTTAAATGGCTACATATTAAAAGTGAACCAGTCTTTGCCAGCTTTGGATAAAAGGCTATTTATTTTCAACCAATTTGATAGCTGCAGTTTTCAGTAATTGAATTTTCTGTGGTCAGAAAAGCAGTAATCTTAGAAACCAAATAAATATTTTTTAATAAAATGGAACACTGAGAAACCCTATAATAATGTCAAAAATGTAGCCACTTATGGATGAATAAATATTTTAAGAAATTTACATTTCACCCAAAGCTTTATGCTTCTAGCTTCCCTGGAGATTTTGAAGAGCGTAACATTTTGCTTTGGGAATGGAACAATGTGAGGCTGAGATGAAATATACATGCCCTATAGAAACCTTTCTGGTTGTTAGGGTCTCACAAGCTGGTTGCCTTATCAATGGCTCTAACAAATAGTCTACACCAAGCTTTCTCTATCTCAGCACAACTGACATTTTGACCCAGATACTTCCTTGTGGTGGGGGTTGTCCAGTGCACTGCAGAATGTTTAGCAGCATCTCTGACCTTTACCCACTAGTTATTAATAGGTCTATTCATCCACCCAGTTGTGACAACCAAAAACGTATTTAGACATTGCCAAATGTGCCCTGTTCTGACATGTTGTGTTGGTTGATTTTATGTGTCAACTTGATTGCGCTAAGGGATGCCCAGATTGCTGGCAAAACATTATTCTGGGTGTGGCTAGGACAGTGTTTCCAGGAGAGATTAGCATTTGAACTGGAAGAACAGGTAGAAATTTACCTTCACCAATGTGGGAAGACATCATTCAATCTGTTGAAGGCCCACTTGAGTAGAACAAGAAGACAGGTCTTCGGACTCCAAGACTGACATCAGCAGCTCCCACATTCATCCCTGGTTTTTGGGTCTTTAGTTGAGGTTTCGAATGCTCCAGAAAATGGGTTTTATATCTCAAAAGCTCCTATAACCAGGGGTTATATCATCAGCTCCTCTGGTTCTGAGGCCTTTGGCTCAGAATGAATTATGCCAGCAGCTTTCTTGGTTTTCCAGTTTGCAGACAGTATATTGTGAGACTTCTTGGTTTTCATCATCATGTGAGCCAATTCCCATACATCTCCTCCTGTATATCTAGGTATATACTGTGGGTTCTGTTTCTCTGGAGAACCCCAATACAGGTGCAAAATCACCCCTTGTTGAGAACCATTAGTCTAGGGAAGAGATTAACTAAGTTTGATACAGATTTTCACAGATTTTATAAATGTCCAGAATGTTAGTTTCCTTCATCAGTTTCCCATTGAATGACTTGTGTTATTTTGAGTGTAAACAAAAGTCCTTCATTAGACTATGAAGAACTGTGCAGAAAAATGTAATTTAAATAGATTATAAGCATGATTTGGTTGGGGAAATAAAAATCTAAGTAACAGAGATAGTTAGATTTGTCCTAGGCCCATTCCGGGATTTTTTCCTTCTTTAATCCTCAATTGCCGGATTTCTGCTCAGATACATAAACGTGTGTTAGTTTTGACTACTTAATGTCTTTTTTTCATATACTATACATGTTTCGCCTCAAAGATTTTGACACACTTTTCTATGTGGTCCAAATTGCTTGATGTCAATGAATGAAAAAGAATCAATAGGTATGAGGGTGTTCACATTTCAGCACACAAAAATTTCAGCTACTAGTAGCTAGTAGAAGATACTAGTTAGTTATACTGCTACTAGCTACTAGTAGTACTACCAGCACTACTAGTACCACTAGGTAGTACTTCTAGCTACTACTAGAAGCTAGAAGAAACTACTAATGGATACAATATTAATTTGGGGACCATATCATAGAAATAGAAGATTGTCATGTTAAAGGCACCCCTTTTCCCCAAGTAGAGAACAATGATTTAACTTAGCAGTGACATAAAGATACCAAATACAGAATAAATAGAAAGCATGAATTCCAAAACCGATATATTTGTGTTTATATCAATGTATTTGTAAGGCGATTCCATCTATACCCATTTTACAGATTGGACATCTGAGACTTAGAATGCCTAGGAAAATGTCTCTTAGATCTAAAAAACAAATTTGGTGATAAATAATTTGTGGGCCAGACACAGTGGCTCATACTTCTAATCTCAGCACTTTGGGAGGCCAAGGCAGGGGGATCACCTGAGGTCAGGAGTTTGAGACTAGCCTGACCAACATGATGAAACCCTGTCTCTACTTAAAAAAATACAAAACTTATCCAGGAGTGGTGACATGCACCTGTAATCCCAGCTGCTTGGGAAGCTGAGACAGGAGAATCACTTGAATCCCAGAGGTGGAGGTTGTGGAGCCAAGATTGCGCCACTGCACTTCACCCTGGGCGACAGAGTGAGACTCTGTCTCAAAAAAAGCAAAAGAAAAAAAAAAAGAAAAAAATAACTTATGCCTCTTATTTGCATTATGGGATTGGCTTCTAAAGTAAGGGAAACTAGTCCTTACATTGTCAAGTTCTAGGAGATTCCTATTAACAGTTATCCTTTGCCCTTGGTAACATTCCAACAACTAGCAATTATAAGTCATTAGAAAGGTGGTGAAGTACATCACAGTTAAGAGTTTAGGCTTTAGAGTCAAATTCTTGGTTCCAAATTCTAATCACTTACGAGTGGTGGCATCATGGCACATTTTACTTAAACCCTCATTGACTTGGTTTCTGTGTGTGTAAATCAATGCTAATAATCAAACCCATTGCATAAGCTGGTTGAAAATTTCAAGTATTTCATTCACATGGAAAGTGCTTTAAAAACAAAGAGGCGATTTATTTTTACACAAACTCTTAGGAAATACTTGCTTTACTTATTTCACTCTACCAGCTTTAAAGTAAGAATTGCACCTTTAGGAAATTTACTATGTCGCTGTACATGTAGAAATATACTAGTCTAGTTCAGGCTGTTTCATCTAGTGTAACATTGCTTTTTTTGGAAGCATTCAAGCTCTAATCTTGGCTTCACCATAACCTCTGTGACAGACTTTAGGCAATTAGTAACTTTAGACAACTATCTTTATTGCTCTTCTTTGTTTTTAACCTACAAAAATAGGAGTGATTATAACAGATACGTTAAAATTTCTCCCTCTGTACATTATAATGTATTGAATAACCAGTGGTAGTCAATGTCTTCATGTAAACTGAATAATTTCTTACAATCTTTTGTTATGAAATAAAGAAACTAAAGAAATTTTGACATCAGTTTCCTACATCTGCCAGTTGCTAATCAGGTGTTTTTCTAAACTACAGGCCAGATTTTTTGTAAATTATTCCCTGAAAAGCTTGTTGGGAAGAAGGAAAGATTATCATGGAGTTAAGAATGGAATAGACGGTCAGAGAAGTTGGTAAAACACAACTTGTTTACCCTGTTTGCAAAATGCCAAAATAATACTCTATATTCATTCAGGTTCATACTGTGATTGAAATTTCACATGAGCAGAGGACAAAGGCTAACATAGAAAGTTATTAGCTTTGGGTCATAAAGAAAGTTAAAAACTCCCCCCAAAATACATCAAAAGACTGAGAGTCCCCTAGAAACGATTGGGCAACATTTCTAATGCTGTGAAGTCAGGCCATAGCATTGCTTAGCTACTTTCCAATGTAGTAGAAATGATGCCGATAAGATAACATAGATATTTAAAAAATAAAAATAAAAAGGCCCAGCATAGGCCAAGATGTGGATTATATCACAGTTATGGTTTTCAATTACGTTTAACAATAAGGTTATTGTCCCTGACTACACACTTGGCTAGATCTATAGGTTAACTGTGACAATGGCTCACCTTGGTAAGTGTGTTTTTCATCTTTAATGGCATTTACCATGCAATATGCATTTAAAATTCATTGAATACATAAGCATATCATAGACCTAATTTCACATGTCACAATTTTAAAAGTATAGATTTTTTTTCCCCCATCATGGTTACTTCATTGGTGTTTTTCTGGAACTTTCCTGGAGGCAGTGGGCACAGTTTCAGAGTAACTGCTAATGTATACATTTGGTGAGGGGAAGGGGAAGGGAAGGAATAGTCACATTTTTATTAGTGGATCCAGACCTATCCATTGGCCTGGAAATTTCTTTTATCCTTCTGCATACACATTTGTTTTTGCTGATTCAATTCATTATTCAATTAAATTAGTCCCAGTTTAATAATAACGACCTCCCTCTAGCCTGTGCCTTTAATGTTAGTGAAAACTAAAACCCAGGTGGTTTTCAACATGACACTTGCTGGAAATCAGTTATGAAATTACCTGTTTATTAATGATGTGTCAGGAGACTGACATGCTAACGGCAGGCACCGGCTGGAGTTGTGCTAATATAGAAATAACAAGACCATATTATGTGCAATATGTATTCTATACAACTATAACTTTCATTCTCTGGGGACACCCTTGAAATCCAGATGTTTTATCTCAAGAGTTTAATCCCAGAGAGTGAAGATTTTAAAGCGAAGTCAAGCACACTCGACGTCGTCGTTTGGCCACAGTTTCTCACTGGGGAACCTATGTGAGCAAACATTTAGTACCAGATGTGCAAAGGATTAGTGTCGTATCAGTTAATTAGACAGACAGGGGAAAAAAGTCACTTCGCAATCACAAAAATGGATTTAAAGCATGACCTTAAAACGCATGTTAAAGTCTGGTCCATTGATGAGCGACAATGTAAGTTCTCAAGATTTGGTGGTTATGGAGCAAAATCAGAGCTGACCTAAACTGGGGAAGAAAAGGGTAATTTTTATTTAAAATAAAAAATTTTTACAGGAAGGTTTTACATTTTTATCATGAAAAGGTCTAGCCACAAGACTATAAATAATATACTGTATAGATTCATATAAGCCACTTTTTTTTTTTTGGGGCAGACAAAAATGTACCATAAAGTTGATATTAGTAACAGGTAAAATAAACCAACAACCCTGGCAACTTGGGTGGGGAGAGAGTTTTTTTCTTTCTTTCTCTCTTTTTTCCCTTAGAGTTTTTTATAAACTAGCTCACAGAGCAGATGGAGTGAAGGAATAGCAATGATCTGATGATTCTATATTACTGCAAATAAACCCAACTATGTAACAAGCCATGGAGTAATTTGCAGAAAAAATACAATATATCTCAATAGCTGCATTTGCATGGACTAACTTGTTGTGCCTTATTTTCCTGTCACCTCGTCTTAATATAAATATGTTATCTTTCGGAGTCATCGCTCATTCTGGAGGCCAGTCCAACTGGAGAGTATGTATGTAGCAGCCAGCAACTTTGGAATCTGAATGTGGAAAGTAACTTGAAGCCACAAACGTCTTTAAGTCAAATAGCTTCTGGACGCTAAGTATCAGTGCTCTAATACAAAATGGCAAGAGAATTAAGAACACATCGGCATGCTTTTACAAAAGGGAGGAAAAATATTACAATTTTTACTCACTTGGACTTCAAATTGCACTCTGGAAATTTCCTTGCACTTAAGAAATCTCCACAGCACAGAATAGATGGCTGAATTCTGAACCAGGAGAGGTGTGGGGGCTGTGGATTTGGCTGGTGTGGATGATCTGTCCAGGCAACTAATGAAGCTTGTTAGCTTTTGTGCTAAGAAAATCAGGCAATGGAGTTACCCATTGCTGATTACCTGGAATTTAATTTCTTAGGAGGTAGTGTAGTGGTGAAGGAAGCTTTGGATTTCAGTGCTAGTAACACCACCTCTGTCTTCCCTTACCTCCTAGTATGCCTTTGATATCTTCCTTCGGTGCTTTTAAAAAACCTTTCTTTCCTAGGTCCTAGGCATTATCACATTATACTGTTTACTGGTTTCCCCCTCTAAATTGAAGTTGAGTCTTGATTTCTTATGTTTCTGCCTTTGAGCCAAGTGTCAGGCCATTGCTTCATACTGTAGTATGTATTAATTATTGCACATGCTACAAGTTTGTAGTTTACAATTAATTTTCTTGTGCATTTTCTCATTTGATATTTACAGCAACCTTTTGAGATAGGTGTAATGTATATTAACAATCCTTATTTTACAGACGGTCATTGAGGCTCAGAGAAGTGATGCCATTTGCTTACCACCAGATGCAGAAAGGAAGAGCAGAAGGGTTTGACTGAAACGAAATTGACATCAGGCCTTGTGCTCTTTCCACTGCACTACCTCAGCAAGCTACTTGGTGAATAGGAAACAAAAAATCTTAGCTATCAGAGACAGTAGGAGATTGTTAGCTGGTTAGGTGCCACCATAAAAGCAAAACCATAACCTTGGAATTTAAATGTCTAGTTTTTGAAACAATAGGTTCTCTTTTTATAAGAAAATGTTTTGATTTTTAAAGCCAGCTTCTCATCTCAAAAATCCTTTTTCAATTCGGGCCTAATGTAATGGGAACCTCAAAATTGATAAATCCTCAAATAAAGAAAAAAAAATCAAGTTTCAAAGAGGCAGTAGTGATTTGGAATATTCATTGGAGCCTAAGGGATGTATAAAATCTACATGGTTATTTACATACATTTTAAATAATTTCTATCACAAATATACCCTTGCTCTTTTCCCAAATCTTTATTTAATAATGATTATAATAAAATTAAGTTTATCTTCTCTGCCTTACTTTTGGTGCCAAGCAGCCAAAGTCAGCAATTCATTTTTTAAAAATTCCTTTCCAATAGAAGTCCCAGAAGAAAAATAACATATGACTGTGTGATGCTTATATTCATGGTGATTCAAAAGCAGCAACTCTCAAGTGGAAACAAAATTTAGATAATTACGAGCAGTATCCAGTTACTATTTCAGTAAAGGCAAGTGATGTCTTCTGGTGTCCCCTAATTTATAGGAATTTAAAAGCCCACAGAGTAAAAGGAAGTGTCCTGGGGTGCTATCTTCTCTCAGAGTTAATTTCCAAAGGGAGATTCTGCCCCTCCCACACCAGATTTCCAAATCCAAAGGCTAGAAGAGATTATAAAGGTAATTTAGTTCAAGGAGCTCTTAGTGAGCAAGTTCATCTTAGAACCAGTGTGAGGATGATTTCAGGCAAAAGCCATAAATGGAGGAATTCAGTGTCCAGTATTCAGTGTCCCATCTAATGGGAAAAGACTTCCTGAATACAGTATCTTCCTTTACTAAATAATTTTCTGTATTTATGGGATGCATGTACCCTTGTGTTTTCTCTATCTTAGATGCCTGAGTAGAACATCATTCAATTAAGCTAAAAAGAAAAAAAGAAAAAAACTGAAAACAACAAACAACATCCCTAAGACTTACTTCTTATTTTTCCACTCTGTCCTTTCCAATATGTCCTGTTGATTTTGAGGAAAAAAAAATCCTAGCTAATATTCATGGATCTTTTACCATTTGCTTTGATCTGAGCTAAGACCTTTCCAGGCAATATCTGCTCTTTAAATTTCTTTCAAACCTGTCTTCTCTTCATCCTGTATTCCAATCCTTATTGTCCTCTGCCTCAGGACAATTATAATAATTTTGGAATGGGTCATTCTTCTCCCCAAAATCTTTTTTCTAATTTATATAAAATATTTATATATCCATGACTGTGTATTTACATTTAAATATTATATTTAAATCAATATATAAATATAAATAGCATAAATTTTTAAATAGCCTGCAGAAGTACAAATTGTTAGCTGTTTCTCAGTATTCTAAAGATTAAATTCCAAAATACTCATTAGGCCATTCAGCACCCCACAATCCACAACCAGCCTGATCTTCTAGTCTCACTTTCACTTCTAACACTAACACAAACCTTGCAGGTAATGGTCTGGCAACAAGCAGATGGATCACTTTTTCAACACCATTTTGCATACTTTAAAAAATTATTTTCCTTCATCTAGAACATTTTTTATGCCCTCTTTTCTATGTGTCCAAATCCTTACTTCACTTCCAAGTATGTTTTAAGTATCACCTTTCTCTCTTTTATATTTTCATAGCACTTATACTTTTATTAAAAGCATTAATCAGATATTGTTACATCTTTTGTGGGGCCCAATGCAAAATGAAAAATGCAAGGCCCTTGTTCAAAAACTGTTAAGAATTTCAAGATGGTAGCATCAGAGCATGAAACCAAGTATGAGCATGTGGTCCTATCTGGCTGCATAAGTCAGATGCCCAGAAGATGACCCTGGCAAAAAAATAAAAATAAAAATAAAAATAGAAAGAACACTTCTGTTTTAACAGAACATCTCACATGGATTGGGTTAAGAGTATTTGTTAGTGAAATTGAACAGTCCAAAATTGGGACTGGATCCAGGCACAATTGAGTACAGAATCCTGTCCCATGCTCTAAGCTTTGTTGCCCCCACAATGGAGCAGGTTGTCCTGTGCTGTTCTCATGACAGTGAATAAGTCTCATGAGATTTGATGGTTTTATGAAGGGACGTTTCCCTGCACTTCTCTCTTGCCTGCCACCATGTAAGACATGACTTTGCTCCTCATTCGCCTTCATCCATGATTGTGAGGCCTCCCCAGCCATGTGGAACTGTGAGTCCATTAAACCTGGCTTTCTTTATAAATTACCCAGTCTTAGGTATTTCTTTATTAGCAGTGTAGAAACAGACTAATACACTCCCTCTCTGTGATACAAAATAGCTACGTTAACTACAGACCTCACAGTCATTTTCGCATTGCTGTCTTTTCTATTACTTAACTCATAGATGTGTTTATTTTGAATAGAATGAATTCGCCCCAGAGTGTTTTTTGTTGATTGTTCTACTGAGTATTTGTTTTGCTCACATTTTGGGATATTATATATCAGCTCATCTTGAATGAACATTTTTTCTTTCTCTCTTGTTTTTACATTTTCTCCCCTATTGGTTGTACTTTTCTTTCTTCCTGTATTTCAAGATTCCTAGATTAGTGCCGGGACTTGTACTGTCATCTTCCACCAGTTTATCAATTAGACTAAGTTTAATGATTTGACTGATAAGTTATAGTATTTCAGTGGCTTAATGCAACAGAAATTCAGCTCTCCTTCCAGCAATAGTCTAACGTAAGTGTGTATCATCAGAAGACAGCCTTCCATATGGGAATTCAGGGCCTCACCATCCTTTCACCTTGTAAATGGTTGCCATCTCTCAGGGTCTCAGAATCTTCTGATGGCAGATGGGAAACAAAGGGATGAGAAGCACAGCAAGATCCTAATCACCCTGTTTTGCGAGGGAGACACATCGCTTTAGTTGATGTTGCATTGGCAAGAACTGGTTTCCTGGCCCCACTAGAATTCAAGAAGAATTGGGAAGTATATCTTATTGGCTAAGCATCTACTTTTCAGGAACAGTTTCTTTTTTTTTTCTGAGAGGGAGTCTTGCTCTGTCACCCAGGCTGGAGTTCAGTGGCACAATCATGGCTCACTGAAACCTCTACCTCCTGGGTTCAAGTGATTCTCCTGCCTCAGCCTCCTAAGTAGCTGAGATTACAAGTGCCTGCCACCACACCCAGCTTCTTTTTGCATTTTTAGTATAGATGGGGGTTTCACCATGATGGTCAGGCTGGTCTTGAATTCCTGACCTCAAATGATCCACCTGCCTCTGCCTCCCAAAATGCTGGGGCGTGAACCAGCCTCGGGGACAGTTTCCACTTTTTTAAGTCATAGAATTTTAAAGGCTCTTCAACACTGGTAGTAACAACTGCTCTTTCTGCCTTTTTTTCAGGGCCAGGGGAGCTTTGACTGGTCCCAGATTTCATGCAGTGAGCCTGGCTCCTTTACCGTTGACTTCTCTCGGGGGACTGTTGATCTTTGACTTTACAAGATGCAAACTCTAGACCTTTTTTTCTTGAATCCGAACTCCAGTTTAAGTGCATGCTGTGTTCTTACTGATGAGAATTAGGTCTTAACCCTTGTCATTGAAGTCAGGAGACTAAGATTCATTAATCAGCTCAGAGCAATCACAGCCCATCCCTGAAGCTGAAACCAAGATCAATTTCATCCAAACCAGATGGTTTGAGGGTTCAAGGGGTAATGAGGGTAATTTTCCCAAGAAACACTGGGATGAAACAAACGGTTGCTGAGCCTCAAAAACAAGCTGACCACTCCTATCATTTGCCTAGGTCTATCTGAATTATCTCTGATTGTTTATGTTCCTCATAAGCTTTCACTATTTAGAAACCATGTCCTGTTCATATTTGGATCCTATAACACCTGGCATTGAGAACTGTAACATAGTAAGAATTCAGTAAAATATTTGTCCAGTTGAATTACAACCATTAGAAAGAGATGATGGAGGCCAGGCGTGGTGGCTCACACCTGTAATCCCAGCACTTTGGGAGGCCGAGGTGGGAGGATCAAGAGGTCGGGAGTTTGAGACCATCCTGGCCAACATGGTGAAACCTTGTCTCTACTAAAAATACAAAAATTAGCTGGGTGTGGTGGCACATGCCTGTAATCCCAGCTACCCGGGAGGCTGAGGCAGGAGAATGGCTTGAACCTGGGAGGCGGAGGTTGCGGTGAGCTGAGCTCATGCCACTACACTCCAGCCTGGTGACAGAGTGAGACGCCATCTCAACAACAACAATGACAACAACAACAAAAAGAGATGATGGAAGTGGGCAGGCTCTACTGCAAGTCGGTGTCCATTAGTGCACATAACGCAGTTATGTGTCTTATCTTTTTCACTTTGGAGTGTAAATGATTATTTTCCTCGTTTTCCCATCCAGGATCATTCTAGGCCATTTTTCCATCTTGAACTTCTTGTGTAAGGAACTAAACTCACAATAAAGACTGCCTAACCAAAGGAACTTCTAAGCATGCCTTCATCAGGAAAGACCACACTAGGAGTGGTGGTATTCAGCTGAATAAAGTGGGAAGAAATAAGAGGAGCAGAATTCCTGCCAAAATAGCTATTCATTGTGCAGTGAAGATGGCATTGGCACTGTGACAGCCTATCACAAATGTCGTGAGTCCAACCAGAAAATATTTGATTTGGGTTCTGGAGACTCAAACGCCACTGATTAGGATTTGTTCATTGGTGTTTTATCCATCCTCATTGCTATTGAAAACAGTTTGCAATTCATTTGAGGATCCTTTACATATGGCCTGAAGTATATGTGGCATTTAATTGAAAAACCACCAAATAAAGGCTTTTGGGCCATGTAAAGGGACCACATGGGTGCCAGCTCTGAGCTATACGCCTTCTTGGTTTTCCCCTAAGTGAATTTTGATTCATGGAGATTCCTGTTATTGAAAAAATCATTCTGCACATTCCCGAAGTAGGCACATCCAGCCTCTGCTGGCTCCATCAGGGGGGCTAAGGGCAGGGATTTCTGGCTCTAATATTTTGTCCATTAACTTTCTAATTTAGGAGACAAAACTCACTTCTAAAATTTTATCTCTTATCTGCCAGGAAGAGCAGGAGCTGAGGTAGAAGAGTTTCCTCCCTTGTTTAAAGGAAATCATTGAAGAAGGGAAAGAAGGAAGGAAAGATGGAAGGATGGAAGAAAGGAAGAAAGGAAATAATTCCTTGATTCTCTGAAATCTATTTACGTTATCAAGTCACATAATGGGGGGAAATGTCTGAACAGTACATTTAAAGAATTATCTAAATGTTTAACTTTTTATCTAAGCACCTGTATTAGAAGGCTCCCCCATTCATCATCCCATCCTCAAACCCATCAAAAATTTTTAGAAAGAAAGAAAAAGACACCTTTCTTCAAAAAGCAAATGTGTTCTGCGCTACTGGGTTAAAGATCCCAAGAGACCCCCTTGACTCCATCTATAGGAGCACTTCTGTCACTTAAGCCCCTGAGACAGATGGTAAACATTGGTAGTGCATGTACAAAGGATGACAAGAGACAGTTCCCCATCCCCCCCTCCAAGTGTAGGACTTCAATTTCTTCTTATAGACAAAAACTGTCTGTATCACAGTAAGGAGAGGGAGGAGGGTTGGGGGAGGAGGCTGGAAAAAACTAGCAAAGGGAAAAAAAATTGGAGAGCCAGCCTGGCACCAAAAATATAATTTAGTGTGCAGGTATTTGATTTGATAGAAAACCTGCATTGATTTAAAAAAATAGGTTCTTGACAAGGTCGTAATTCATTGAGAGAGGCCAAGCCTGCAGCTTAAGTTTGACATCCCCCTCCAACCTAAACCATAACTGGTTTTAGGTGATCCCCTGTGAGGGTAGCATGTTGCAGCTGGCAAAAAAATAAACACTCCAGAGCCCTGTACTAACAGAATTTTTTTTTTCCTTTTTCTTTTTTTTTTTTTTTGATTTATGCCACAAGCTAAGGAAAACAGTTACATATTTGTGAGTCCCGGTTTTGTTTGGCCTTTGCAAGCTTGCAAGCACTGGTGTCCTGCTGAGGGAGGGAGACACTGCAAAGGCTGTAGCAGGCAGGAATACAGTGGATAGCTCACTGGACAAGGCAGTGAGTAGGGAAGTGAAGGGGGCGGATGGATGATGATAAAGGGAGAGACATGGTAGCTAAAAGGTTTGATTGGCCAGGCTCCTTTTCCTTTCTTCTCTGCCTCAAAGCCACTTGAATCTTAGGTGAAAGGCAGAGTCCTTCAGAGACAGAAACTTGTAAATGATTAGCCCATCCTTATTTTCCCCAAGCAGGATCATTCTTTTCCTAGAGCTTGGTCAATCGGGAATTTCCCTCCTTTTTTGATTTCCTGCATGGCATGGTCAACTCAAGCTTGGCAAATGCAAATGGGAACAAGTAAGGAGGGCTTACTTTCCTTCATTACTTTCCTTCTTCGTTGTCTGAGTAGTACAAACTGTGCTAAGAAAAGACCATGACATATGAGTGTTCTTCTCAGGCTGATAAATGGCTCACTTGGTCCTCATTTTGCCGAGCAGGGAGTTTAGTAGCTGGTATGGTCTGGTTCTGTGATCCACCCAAATCTTACCCTTGAACTGTAGTAATCCCCACATGTTGTGGGAGGGACCTCATAGGATAGAATTGAATCCTGGGGGTGGGTTTTTCCTGTGTTATTCTCATGATAGTGAATAAGTCTCATGAAATATGATGGTTTTTTAAGGGGTTTCCCCTTTCACTTGGCTCTCATATTCTCTTGCCTACCACCATGTAAGACATGCCTTTCACCTTCCACTATGATTGTGAGGCCTCCCCAGCCATGTGGAATTGTGAATCCATTAAATATCTCTTTCTTTATAAATTACTCAGGCTTGGGTATGTCTTCATTAGCAGCATGAAAACGGACTAATACAGAAGCCCAGCAAGGTTAATTAGCTCAGGGTCCCAAGCTGGAGGACCTGAGGACCAGGTCTAAGGGTTAGGTCCTGGTTTGTCCATCTAGTTGACTTTACACTTGAACACATGCCCATCCCACTCCCATTTAAAGAATTAAAGAAACAATTGTCAAATGGAATGAGGTACCCTGGGCTGGATCCTGGGACAGAATGAGGATGTATGTGGAAAAGTGGCAAAATTCAAATAAGGACAGCTTTTTAATCAATAGTAATATATCAGTGTTGGGTTTTTTAGTATGGACAATTATCAGGATAATGTAAGATGATAACTACAGAGGAAACTGTGCAAGGGGTATACAAGATAACTCTGTATTATATTTTCAATTATTTTTATAAATCTAAAATTATTTTTTAAATATTTACTTTTTAAAAGATATAATTACAAAAAAACAAGGCATTTTAGCACTTTCGTTGAAGTTTGTATTAGAACACATCCCCCAGATGGACTCTGTGAGGATCATGCAATTTGTTACTTACTCCCAGCAACTTGAAATGATCTTTCTTCTCTCAAACAAAAACTGGGAGGTCTAAACAAAAGGATTTTAACACCCCTAAAGAGATCTTCTAGGGGGTGAAGATCTTTAAGGGAGTGGAGGGATACAGGTGGGTGCTCGCTTTATCATTTTATCTTTAGAGAAGAAAATTTACGGCCAGGCGCGGTGGCTCAAGCCTGTAATCCCAGCACTTTGGGAGGCCAAGACGGGCGTAAACCCGGAAGGCGGAGCTTGCAGTGAGCTGAGATCTGGCCACTACACTCCAGCCTGGGCGACAGAGCTAGACTCCGTCTCGAAAAAAAAAAAAGGGGGGGAAGAAAATTTACATTTTGTATATGTATCCACATTTACAGATGGGGAAATTAAGAGGCTGAGTGCATATCTTTATTTCTCTTAGGCACAGAAGATTAGTAATGATTAGCCTTGAGTGAATCCTATCTTAACCCCAGTGTTTCTTGAAAAAAACATAAATAAGATCTTTCCCCAGGAGCATGTAGCACAACTTTTGAGAGTTGACTGCAGTCATGGCTTACCACCCACGTACTTGCCAAAACCTCTAAATTACTTACATTATTACATCATCCTTCTTTGTGTATGTGCTTGTCGCATTGCATAAATATACCCTCTCTAGCTGGCTTCTTTAATCTTTTCTATCCGCAGCATATATCACTAAAAAATGACTTCACAGGAGACAAATTATTCCATAATAATGTGCAGAATCATTTGAATCACATTTGGTCTCCATGACAATATGAAAATATAAATGTCTGCTGCATAAAAATGAATAGAAAACTGTGTTATGGTGGTGTTAAAAAACATGAAGTTAATTCAATACTTCAACCAGATTTTTTTTTTTTTTTTACCACTTTGTTCCCATAAGTACATGATGCAACCTTACTGCCTTTTAAAGTACACACATAGACAGGAAAATGGATATTTTTTCCATCCTATTTGTCTCCTTTTCAGACACAACCACTGATTCACCAGTCTCTGGACAGGCAGCAGCAGCAGCAGGGGCGCCTGTGAACCTGAGTATAATAAAATTCTAGTATAACAGTGTGTTGAATGTTTACTTTGGCGATGCTGCCCTCTCAAATCCCCCTTTCAACTAATATTTTAAAATGTGGAAAGACATTAAAATGGAGATAAATTCAAGGCTCTTTCTGAAAGTGAGCGTCTCTTATGCTGAGAATTCTGAACTCTGTCCTCTCTGCTCCATTCAAATTCTCTTCATTTTCATAATTAGCGTGGCATGAAAGTTCAAGCTACCACCTGCCTTTTGGCAACTATCAATTTAACTCTGAAGTAAAAGAGAAAACGGGGGTCAAATACCCTTTTATAACCACTCTTTTTTCGTTGCTGACATTTAAAATTGGTCCTATCGAAGAAACAATGGAATTAACTGGAATTTATCATTGGTCCTTCGTAAAGCGTAATATAATTAAGAGTTTAGGTTCTGGAATCAAGCAGCGATTCAATGGAATCCCTAGCCAGCAACTACATCCCTAGTAGTTGCATTACTGCTACTACTAGCCAGCAAATCGATTGCTCCAGTTTCTCCTCTTTCTCTCAGTTTCTTTATATGTAAAATAGGTCTAGTAGTAGCAGTAATGCAATAGCAGAATTAAATTAGATAACTCATATAAAGCACCTGCCGCAGAGCTCCATAGGCAATATAGGTGCAAATGAGTTTACCAGGAGATGATTACTAATGCTATTGAGATTTGTCCCTTTTTATTCCCTTAAGTCATACCTACCAATCAGTGGAGAATAAAAAAGTGCCTGCTCTCATGGAATTTTTATTCTAGTGATGGATGGAGATGGACCAATAAAAAACAAATCCATATATAATTTTTTCAGTTGGTAAGTGCTATAAAGAAAAATAAACAGAGATAAGGACTACAGGGTAGGAAATGCTATTTTAGGTAGCATTGCCAAGGAAGAACTTTTTGAGGAGGTGACAGTTGAGTAGAAACCTGGTCAAAGTAAAGGACATCGAGCCAGGTGGATATCTTGCGGGATTATTCTAAGCAGAAGGAACAGAGCATCAAAGCCCACTGAGGAGCGTGGTTGGTAGGTTTGTGGAACATCAAAGGGTCCTCTGTGGCTGGAGAAGATTAAAAGTCGGGAGAGCCGGAGGAGGAGATAAAGTCAGAGGGTGGCACGTGTAGACCTGGCAAACCCTGGGAATGACTTTGGGCCATATTGAGAATGAAATGGAAGAAGCCATCTGAACGCTTTGAGTAATAAGATCCAAATCACATGAATTTAAATCTAAGGAGGGAGTTGACTGGGGTGGGCAGAAGCAGGAAGAACAATGGTAGGACTTTGGCTTCAGTCTGGAAGAGAGCTAATCATGGCTGGGTCTAGGGATCAGTAGGCGAGTCAGCAAGGAGTGATGTTATTTGACATTTTCTTTTTTGGGGGAGGAAACAACAGGTTTTGGTTTTGAATCGGATGCTTACTCCCTCTACCTTTCTGAGTAACTTTCTTTTAAGTCCATGTTCAACCTCAGTCAATGAATAATTTGACGTTTCTCCGGAACCTATAGTAGAAAGCACAGCTATGCCTTTTCCAGAATATTGCCCTTACTAGTAGAGGGTAGCAAGGTGTTAGAAATCAGTGAGTGCCAAGGCTGAGTGTCTCCTTTGCCTTTTAGTAACTAAGTGACCTTGGTGAATTAGATGGCAGTAATTATACCAGGTGATATGGTTTGGATGTGTCCCCACCCAAATCTCATCTTGAATTGTAGCCCCCATAATTCCCACATGTTATAGGAGCAACCCAGTGGGAGATAATTAAATCATAGGGTTGATTTCTCCCATTCTGTTCTCATGGTAGTAAGTCTTAAGAGGCCTAATGGTTTTATAAGGGGAAACTCCTTTTGCTTGGTTCTCATTCTCTTTTGCTGCCGCCATGTAAGATCTGCCTTTCATCTTCCACCATGATTGTGAGGCCTCCCCAGCCACATGGAACTGTGAGTCCATTAAACCTCTTTTTCTTTATAAATTACCCAGTCTCTGGTATGTGTTTCTCAGCAGCGTGAAAATGGAATAATATACCAGGCAACATCTATTCCACAAAGCATTCATAAGACACTCTGCTAAGCCTGTTATTTCTAATTAACTTGTATTACTATTCCCACAGAGCTTGATGAGGTAGGTACCAAATACATTATCTCTGCTTTACAGATGTAGAAACTGAGGTACAGCAAAGTTCTGTGACTGGCCTAATAGTTCTACAGATAGTAGGTGGCAGAGTGTGATTTGTATGTCACTGTCTGGCACCAGTCTTCACAATCTTAGGAGTATGTTTTACCACCTCCAATCCCATGTGTTTCTCTGAAAAAAGTTATAAGGATGGAATGAGGCAATGTATGTAATGGGTTTATTTAATATCGATACTATTGCAGATATCCAATAGAAGTTTGTTCCATTTTCCCTTCCTTCTTTAAAGTACAGTAATCATGTGATCTCTTTCCTTAGAAATAGGCTCTAAATTTTGGTGGGTCAAGAAGTAGTTTTTACAACTAAGATATGGTCAGAATTCCAAGAGTTGGCATTCCATTTATCTTTCCTACTAGGGTGATGAGTGCACATTTCTAAGGGTGACTTTCCAGAGATCTGACAATGACTGAAATGTCAGGAGGTAGATAGGACCCTGAAGTCACCACCTATAAGCAGCAATCCCTCACCATAAGAGTCTCAGAGAAGACACTTTTTAAAATCAAATGAATAACTAATATAAATACATGAAAGAAAAATGGAAATAGTTGTTTATATAAGAGTGATAGAAGAAAAGACCTGGAAAAAAAATCTTAAAAGTTGTCCTTGAATTCGGAAAAAGAAAGTAGTATTACCATCCTTCCCATACGTAACCTTCCCTAAAGGAAAGATGATCTGAATATTTGGAAGAAGTGAGTCCTAAAGGGGATTCATCCCTCTACCCCTGCTTGCTCTTTCCTATAGCACAATTTCCACATTGAAAGAGGAATTCTCCTCATTTCTGTCAGTCTGTTGAGAGATTCATCATTGCTGCTTTCCCAAAAAACATAAATACCAAGGTGAGCATTCTTATTCTTTCCATTTTCCTTGAATAAAATATTATCCTTTTTTATTTTGGATTTTAATCTGTTTATTTTTTCTCAAGTCTCTTTCATCATCTGTGAAGGACTCCAAATGCTTCTTGTTCCATTGAACAAAAAAAATTAAATATGGCCCTATCACCCCCTCATCAATCCTTCCTTCTACATCTTCTCATTTGTACAGGAGTTTTCTGTCTTCTTGCTAGTATGGCCTCCCCCTACACACAGAGGATGTGAGTTAACAAGGAAAAAGTGATAGAAAAGATGAAAGAATAGCTCTTGTTGTGGTTCTTACTTTAAAAAATACAAAAAACAAAAAACAACCAAGCAACCAAATAAACAAGAACATCTTATCCTTCTTTCTTCATTCCAACACAGCCTCATTGAGCTGCTAGAGACTTCTGTCACTTGACGCTTCTCATCAAGATTACAGGTTTAAAAAAATTTAAACATGAGAGAATAAGATTTACTATTATTAGAAAAATTGAATAGACTACCTTATTAGGTTATGGTGGTAAGTTAAGAAAGAAACAGTGAGGTCTCATGAAAGCAGAGCAAAATGAGATTCTGGTGGAAAGCCGGAGGTAATCTGGAGGCTCTTCAGGGAGAGGGATACATTAAAATGGTCATGTTCAGAATTAGTGCCCAGCAAATGTTATCTACTGTTATTTAGCAAGAATTTCCATCTGTCATAGAACATAATTTATAATTGGTATGTCTTCTAGAGAACTCAATAAACTCAATACATTTAATTAATTTTTCACACTGTATGTATTGAATGAATATGAGAATCTACTAAGACTGGACTTGGATGTCCTAGTTTTAGCTGGGTTACATAATTCTTTTTTTAAAGTACTATTTTTTTCCTTTTCTTATGCATTGTTTTTTTCTTTTTTTAGCCTAGAAGCATCTTATTTTGCTTGTTTACTGTCTGTGCAATTGTTTGTGAAGAAATGGCATTGAAGGACCAAACATGATTTAGAAGCAAGATTCTGATTCCCTACTTGGTTGTCTGTTTTTGGTCATTCATGTATCTATACATTAACAGATATTTACTGGCTATTCAAAATGATAAACACGTATTTTTTAGCCTAATGGAGTTGACTGTCTAGTAGGGGCTGGGGTAAGGATAATAAACACTTAAATAAATAAACAAATAAATGCTTAGTGTACTAATACTATGAAAGTAAGAGTGTGCAGGCACAGTAAGTTTGAAAATGAGGGAAGAATATTCATAGCCTGACTAGGCAGTGCCCCTCCAAGAAGTTGACATTTAAACTCAGAACTAAAAGATGGAAAAATACCAACTACGCCTAGAGTGAAGAACAGATATATAAGACAAACACTGAGTCATGAAAAATATATGGCAAATTTTGGAAACTGGAAAGAGAAGAGTGTGACTGGGGCAGAATGAGCAATGGCAGATCTTCCTGCAAAGATTCAGGAAATAAATGGAGCAGATTAGGTAAGATGGTATATACTAGACAATACACATCATTTGTTTTCCAAAGTGGGACACTTTCAAGAGTGATGGCAAGTGTCAGGACAAACACAAGTTGGCACTATCTCAAGCAAACTAGGAAGTATGACCTCTTAAAGTATCTTGGATTTTGTTTGAACTGTAATGGGAAACCATGGCTGGATTTTCCATTACTTTCCAAAGGTTATGCTATATATACCCAACCCAAATGTCCATCAATGATAGACTGGATTAAGAAAATGTGGTACATATGTACCATGGAATACTATGCAGTCATAAAAAAGGGTGAGTTCATGTCCTTTGTTGGGACGTGGATGAAGCTGGAAACCATCATTCAGCAAATTATTGCAAGGACAAGAAAACCAAACACCACATGTTCTCACTCATAGGTGGGAACTGAACAATGAGAACACTTGGACACAGGAAGGGGAACATCACACACCAGGGCCTGTTGTGGGGTGGGGGAAGGGGGAAGGGATAGCATTAGGAGATATACCTAATGTGAATGACGAGTTAATGGGTGTATCACACCAACATGGCACATATATACATACGTAACAAACCTGCATGTTGTGCACATGTACCCTAGAACTTAAAGTATAATAAAATTTTAAAAAAAGAATGGATGGATAATTTCTGGTGTGTTTTGGCAACAGAATACTACCCAGCAATGAGAATGAACAAACTATAACTACTTGCAAAAATACGAATAAGACTAGTCACAAAAATACTTAATGTTTATAAAGTACAAGCATAAACACAAAAATCATCTGTGATGCTTCAGGTCCGGAAAAGTGGCTACTTTTAGAGAGAACTACAACTAGGGTCCTATTAAAATTCTACCTTTTTATCCGGATGTTAGTTGTATGGGTGTATTTGTGAAAATCTTTAGTTGTACACTTATTATGTATGTCCTTTTCTGTATACAGTACTTGCTATAATTAAAAGAAGTGATATATGCTTCCTACCGTATAGAGAATATAGTAAAAGAGGTTAAGAGTAGAGAGTGTCTCATTTTTTACCCATTTATTGTAATTTATTTCTGAGATACACAAGAAACATTTTATTCTGTAGCAGGGTTTGCTCACCACAGCACTGTTGACATTTGTACTGGATAATCTGTTGGTGGTGGTGGTGGTGGCGGTGGTGGTGGTGGCAGTAAGTAGGATGTTTAGTAGCATCGCTGGCCTCTGCCCACTAGATATCAGTGGCATTTCCTGTCTGCAGTCTCAACAATCAAATATGTCTTCTAACATTGCCATATGTCCCCGGAGGGGTAAAATTACTCCCATTTGAGAACCACTGAACTGCGGCAATAACAATTCCTGACATTTATTGAGTGCTTACTATGTGCCAGTTTCTCTTCTAAGGGTGTTGCATTTATTCACACATTTTCTTTACCAACACCCCTAAAAACTGTGCCTCATTTTCTTTGTTTCCCAGAGGAGGAAACTGAAGTCCAAATATGTTAAGCATATTTCACAAGATCATGTAACTAGTTAGTAGATGTCAAAGCCAGGATTTATACCCAGACAGACCATAGTGTATGTTCTTAGCCACTGTATTTTCCTGCCTTTTGCCTCTTTACTGAACACATACCCAATGCTACATAGGTCATGCTCAGATTAGAGGGATGTGCCAAGACCTTCTGATTTCCATAGTGATGTGTTTTCAAATCTGTTCATTCTTTAAAGTTATACAAAGTTAGGATTCATATTTTTAAAAAGTACTATGAGAATCAAGCTTCAAAACCAACTATTAGTGTGACTCATGGGTTACACCTTAATAAAACTTCAAGAGCTCACGGAGACCAATGTGATTATGGGACAAATTATTCCAATTATTTAAACAGAGGGGAAATATACTTATGTTTTACAGTTGCCTTGAGTTATATATAAAACCAGCTTCTGGACCTTTAATTACAGACAAAGGTAGAACCACTATGAGAGCCTCACGAATAAAGCAATGCCATCCACGTCGGAAAAGGCACTTCTGTAGCCTCCAGATTCAATGAAAAGTCCTCCCTTTGAAGCACAATCAGTCTCAGATTTGTGCTTAAGGGTTTTCTTGTTTTCTGTTGCTAAGTAAATATTATCTGGAGTGCATGATATAGTTTGGATATGTGTTCCCACCCAAATTTCATGTTGAATTGTAATCCCCAATGTCGGAGGTGGGGCCTGGCGGGAGGTGACTGGATCATGGGCGTGGATTTCTCATGGATGATTTAGCATCACCCCTTTTTGTACTGTCCTTGCAATAGTGAGTGAGTTTTCTTGCCATCTCGTTGTTTAACAGTGTGTGGCACCTCCCCCCTTCCTCTCTCACTTGCTCTTGCTCTGGCCGTGTGACTGTGTCTGTTCCCTCTTCACCTTCCACCAGGATTGTAAGTTTCCTGAGGCCTCCCCAGAAGCTCAGAAGATGCCAGCCTCATGTTTCCTGTACAGCCTGTGGAACCATGAGCCAATTAAAACTCTTTTCTTCATACATTACCCAGTGTCATTTCTTTACAGGAATGCAACAATTGACTAACACAGTGCAAGAGAAACAAATATTAAAAACTCTGCATTAAATAAGCAGTATAAAAAGAATAATCACGTACAAATATCACTGAATTCCACTCTCATATTTGTTACAAACTTACTTTTTATGAGAAAGGTGGTTATCTTTTTCACTTACCATGCCTCGGTTGTCTCGTATATTCCTGAGAGCTGCAATGCTGCCTCTATTATTGTTTTCTTCCTGTGTGATGGTCTTCTCTATGCAGACAAATTGTGTTTGAAAAGTTGGTAAGTTAGTTGCTTAGAACTGAAAGGCATACTAAAATAGAAATTTTACTATAAATTGTCTTTAGATTCCCTGACCAGCCACTAAATGCCTCAAAGAAAAAAAAAAAAAATAGAAAGAGGAGGAAGAATAAGCAAGTCATAAGTTATTCACATTATTTGTTCTAGTAATCCTGCATGCGTAAATGTGCAAATATACATATACAGTTACATATGTGTGTGAATATATTACACACATCTACACACTACATATATTCTTACTGAGACCAGATCCTGTAATTTAAAATTATTGAATGCATGTGAAAAATGCCATTTTAAAGCTTTGTTTTTTGCGGTATTTATTGTTGGTAGCATTTTCGGTATTTCTCCTGGCTGAGGAAGTTGAAATTTACCATTGAGGAAATATGCGTCTTTGTTTTTGGAAAAGACCCTTTAAGGACTTTTAAAAATATCCCACGGTAAAGAAATATTCTTATTCAGAAGGGAAAGATTGAAAGCAATATGGAGTTAAATTTTTCTCGTAATTATATAAAGTTTGTCTTGCTTGGAGGTAAACATAAAACTCTGCCAAGTCTTTCATTTTAAGAATTTGTAATTTTTTCAGTAGGAATTAAGGAAATGGAAATTAGTTTCCTATAAGAGACAAGCTCAAAGATACCTTTTCTCTGAAGTGAGCACTTTGGAGGTGAATAGATCAGGAGAGAAGCTGTCAAAGCGTGGACGCCAAATCAACATCATCAAAATCACTTAAGAACTTGTTAGAATTGTGGAATCTCAGGCCTTATTCAAAGAATCAGCATTTTCACAAAATGTCCAAAGACATGTATGCACAGTAACATTTAGAAGGAACCAGCACAAAGGATTTTCTGTGTGGTAGAGATTGGCCTATGGAGTTCAACAACAGTCATATCTAGGATCCATTCTCTTTAAGGTTTACCTTGTGTCTTTGGTTTGTGCTACTGAAACAGAATACCACAGACTGAGTAATTTATAAAAGACAGAGACTTACTTCTCACAGTTCTGGAGGCTGTGAACTTCAAAGTCTCAGTGTCTGCATCTAGCAAGGAACTTCTTTCCGTATCTTCCCATGATGGAAGACGAAACAGGTATGTGAGAGAGAGCAAGAGGAGGGTGTTGAACTCACTCTTTTACGGGGAACCCACTCCTGCAATAAAGGCATAGTCCATTCATGAGGGCAGAGTCTTCATGACCTAATCATCTCTTAAAGGACCCACCTCTCAATACTGTTGCATTGGGGATTAAGTTTCCAACACATGAGCTTTGTGGGATGCATTCAAACCACAGTATTCTTCCCCCGGCCCCCCAAATTTGTGTTTTTATCACATGCAAAATACATTAATTCCATCCTAATAGCTCCAAAATGTTAACTTGTTTCAGTACCGATTCAAAATTCCAAAGTCCAGAGTGTCACCTAAATCAGACACAGAAGAGACTCAAGGCACAATGCATCCTGAGATAAATTCTTATCCAGCTGTGAGCCTGTAAGATTAATAAGTTACATGCTTTTAAAATACGATGATGAGAGAGGCATAAGATACACATTTCTATTCTTTGTTTTTGTTTTTTGTTTTGTTTGAGATGGAGTCTCACTGTCGCCCAGGCTGGAATGCAGTGGCGTGATCTTGCAAGCTCCACCTCCCAGGTTCAAGTGATTCTCCTGCCTCAGTCTCCCAAATAGATGGGACTACAGGCACCCACCACCATGCCTGGCTAATTTTTTTTGTATTTTTAGTAGAAACGGGGTTTCACCATGTTAGGCAGAATGGTCTCGATCTCCTGACCTTGTGATCCACCCGCCTCGGCCTCTCAAAGTGCTGGGATTACAGGTGTGAGTCACTGCACCCGGCCGACATTTCTATTCTTAAAAGGAGAAATACTCAACAAGAAAGGGATGACTTGTCCCAAGTAAGTCCAAAAATCAACAGAGAAAACAGTGTTAAGTCTTAAGGCTGGAGAATCTTCCCCTTTGACTCTATGCCTTGTGCGCTGGGCACACTGGGGTGGCAGCTGTACCCCCAAGGTCTCCAGCAGCCTCTCCCCTATGACTTCGATGGGTTCGGTCCACTGAACAGCTCTCAAAGGTTGGAGTCTCATACTTGCAGCCTTCCCAGGCTGGAGTTGCACACTGTTGGTCCTACATCTGGGGTCTCAGGAGCCGTCCCATTCCTATGGCTCTCCCAGGCTTTGTCCTAGTGGAGGTTCTTTGTGGTAGCCCTGTTCCTGCAACAAGTCTCTGCCTGAATTGCTGGGCTGTCCCATACATACTTTTGAAGTCCCGATTAAGACCCCTAAAGAGGGTTCTTGGATTACATGCAAGAAATAATTCAAGGCCAGTCCATAGAGCAAAGTGAAAGCAAGTTCATGAAGAAAGTAAAGGAATAAAGAGAATGACTGCTCCATAGACAGAGCTGCCCCGAGGGGTACGGGTTGCCCATTTTTATGGTCATTTCTTGATCATATGCTAAACAAGGGATGGAATATTTATACCTCCTCTGTTTAGATGATATAGGGTAACTTCCTGACGTTGCCTTGGCGTTTGTAAACTGTCATGGTGCTGGTGGGAGTGTAGCAGTGAGGATGACCAGAGGTCACTTTCGTGGTTATCTTAGTTTTGGTGGGTTTTGGCTAGCTTCTTTACTGGAACCTGTTTTATCAGCAAGGTCTTTATGACCTGTATCTTATGCTGGCTTCCAGTTGTTTCTTGTGACTTAGAATGGCTTAACTTACTGGGAATGCAGCCCAACAAGCTTAGCCTTATTTCACCCAGCACCTATTCAAGATGGAGTCATTCTGATTCAAATGCCTCCGAAAACTCTGTAGCTGGTTCTAGCTCAGTGTTCTAATGGCAGTATGAAGCTTGACTTTTGCCTCCAGGGTTACTCCTCTCACCTTCTGTTCTAGATCTAGTCTACACTTTTTGTGAAACTATCAGTGTCTCCAAAAGTGAGTCTTATCTAGAGTTTAGCTGTTCTGCAGTGAAAAGATCTACAGAGAACTTCAATTAGCATAACTGCAAAAGGAATACATTTAAATTTCTAGAGGATAGCCTGGCATGGTGGCTCACGCCTGTAATCCCAGCACTTTGGGAAGCCAAGGCAAGCAGATCACCTGAGGTCGGGAGTTTGAGACCAACCTGACCAACATGGAGACACCCTGTCTCTACTAAAAACACAAAATTAGCCAGGCATAGTGGCATATGCCTGTAATCCCAGCTACTCAGGAGGCTGAGGCAGGAGAAATGCTTGAACCCAGAAGGCGGAGGTTGCAGTGAGCCGAGATCACACCATTGCACTCTAGCCTGGGCAACAAGAGTGAAACTCCGTCACAAAATAAAAAAAATTCTAGAGGATAATTTTGATTGTCACTGAAATAAGGTCTATTTCTAAAAAAACAGCCATCACTGGAGATTTAAGACTGAAAGAAGTCACTGTTTTCTCTGCCATAGTGTAGCAGTAGTTCATTTTGTATGCTTTGCATACATTTTCTCATTTAGTCCTCACAAGACTCTTATAAGAAGCTGCATTGCTATTTTTTTTAGTAGAGACGGGGTTTCACCATGTTGGCCAGGCTGGTCTCAAACTTCTGACCTCAGGTGATCCACCTGCCTTGGCCTCCCAAAGTTCTGAGATTATATGCATGAGCCACTGGGCCTGGCCATTTCAGGCCCCTTTAAAATTCACACAAAGTGAATGACCAAGTGCCCCAGTCAAAACTCTGTCCATTACAAGGGCTTCCCCTTCACCACAGTCCTTTAGGGCAACCTCTAAGTGAGGTTATAACCTATTTTTTTTACTGGACTTTTGTTGAACTGCTGATTCTAGATGAGGAACTGGAAATGCAAAGAAATCGTGTAGTTGATCAAATGCCACAGGACTAACAAATGGTGGACCTGGGCTTTAAACTTAGGTATCCTGACTTCAGAGTTCAGGCCATCCCTCTCTTCCTCCAACACATACACATGCCGGCTTTCACAGTACTTGGATATGAAGAAAAATGGCATTGGAAAAGACAAGCCCAGAGTCGCCTTAACTGAAGGTGGTGGTATTTTATACCATGCATTTAGAACAACTAAATATTTGAACTGCTATAAAAGTTCACTCTGACCATTGATTCATCCATTGCTCCTAGCAATTCCCCAGACCTTCCATTTTAGTATTTCAATTCTTAGGTAAATTTAAACTACACTGTTAGTTAAGTTACTAAAATGTACTAAAATCTTAAATGCATTAAATGTGTCCAATTTCTATCTCATCTTGTGTTCTTACTGCAACGTTTTTAAAAAACAGCCCTAACTTACCCTTTAATCTGCATTTCAAAATTTAAAAACAGCTGCAAAGAAAAGAAATAAGAAAAAGCATGAGGTGAGAAGAACAATTAATTTAACAAAAAAATGTTTTGGATATGAATACTGCAATACCCAGGATAATGATGATGATAGAATACTATATCCAAAGGAATAATTTTGGACAGCATCCACTCCAAAGAAATAGCACATACAGCTTTATTGCCTTGCTCTGAAATAATCAGGAAAGCAGTGCTGGGGAATATTCTATTTTCTCTTTACTATGTTGGTATATCATTAGTTTTGTTACCCTGTGCCAAAAAATGTTTTTGGCAATGTTTCACCCTCAATCTATGCCAAAAAAATCACTGCTGGTGGATAATAATAAAAGGAGGTAGTTGACAGTATAAAGCTCAATATGGAAGAAAAGTTAGGCTGGGTGTGGTGGCTCATGCCTGTAATCCTAACACTTTGGTAGACCAACGCAGGCAGATCACTTGAGGCCAGGGGTTCGAGACCAGCCTGGCCAACATGGTGTGAACCACCCCCACAACACCGCCCCACACTGTCTTTACTGAAAATACAAAAATTAGCCAGGTGTGTTGACGTGCACCTGTTATTTCATCTACTCAGTAGGTTGAGGCATGAGAATTGCCTGAACCCGGGAGGCAGAGATTGCAGTGAGCCAAAACTGTGCCACTGTACTCCAGCCTGGGTGACAGTGAGACTTTGTCGAAATGAAAGAAAGAGAGAAAGAGAGAAAGGAGAGAAAGGAGAGAGAGAGAGAGAGAGAGAGAAGAAAGAAAGAAAGAAAGAAAGAGAAAGAAAGAAAGAAGAAAAAGAAAGAAAAGGAAGGAAGGAATGAAGGAAGGTAGGAAGGAAGGAAGGAAAGAAAAGAAAAGTAAAGAGAAAAGAAAAGAGAAAAGGAAAGAAAGAAAAGAGAGAGAAGTTAATAAGAAGCAAAATATATTTTGTATACTTGGCTAAAAGAGCAGAATGTCAAGCCACCGGAAATCTGTACTGATTTTGTAACGTCTGTGGTCTGAAGTAAAATTGCTCATGAAGTTTCTACTAAAGGCACAGCTTTCCACCTTCAGCCACAAGAGGATCTGTGCATTGTTTGTATCTCTTCTGTGGGACACTTTTCCTGACACTTTCGATTCCTCGACTGGTATTTGTATTCCACACTGTAAGCTTTCAACATGGTTTTATAGAACCACTGGACAGCTGGGGGCCAGGTGGGTGGAACAACTCAGACAATTGTTAAACCACCATGACTTAACAGCAAAAGAAAGCAAAATATCTACAAAAGTAACCAGACCTAGACACATGGTAAATACTTTCCAGCAATATATATATAAAGAAAAGAAAAAAGAAAGGAAGAAAAAAAATGAAAGAAAAACTTTTCCAGAAATCAGTAATTTAAAATGACACTGCTGCCTTCATTAAGCTTAACTTAGATTTGAGTTGGAAAGCTGTTGCAATGCGCAAAATGATGGAAAAATATATATGTTTGAAAATCTCAGCAAGAGTAATTTTAAGCCTTCTCTTGAAATTGTGTGAACTTGGAAGAACACAGAAATACATAGATCTAGAAAATGAAATGAAAGCAGTTACAGAACTGTGCCCTAATTGTCCATGCTGAATAGCACTCATGCACACACACACACACACACATGCACATCACTTGGTCACATAAAATGGAATAAACTAAGTATATACAGTGGGGAAATATATGAACTACTTAACTATGTTTTAGCAATTAAAGGTGTAATACAAAAAACCTTCACGGAGAATTTGATATTTTACTTGTGGTCCTTTAAGTAAAAGTATTTTTAATTTTCTTTCCATTTGCTTGCTTGCTTGCTTTCTTTCTTTCTTTCTTTCTTTCTTTCTTTCTTTCTTTCTTTCTTTCTTTCTTTCTTTCTTTCTTTCTTTCTTTCTTTTTTAATGTACAGAGAACTGGCTATAAAGGTAGTAGGGTTTTTTGGTCATTGTCTTCTTAAAGAAACCATAACGAGCATGACTGAACAAAGAATAAACTTCAAAGTCTTGCTGTTTGGTAGGAAGTGCTTTTGAACAAAAATTATAAACTTTTGTCAATGAAACCTTTGTGAGAAATGATGAGTGCCTTTCTCCCACCTTTTGTCAATGTCATTAAAACTAAAGGAACTTTCTCTACCGTACAAAAGAATACCTGCAGTCAGAAGAGTCTTGTCCTAACAAACCTTCCCTTTGCCCCAAGCATTGTCCTGGCACCGAGTTGGGAAGTGATTTTTGTAATATATCACAAATAAAGAAACATAGCCATTTACTCCCCCTACCCCATCTTTCCTTTTCTTTCTTTTATTTATTTATTTATTTATTTTTTAAATCTGTACAGTCCTGTCCTTTAACAGATCTCCAGGACATTTCTAAAGCAAAGTATTGTAGCAAATACATGACAGTTGGAAAATAAAAATAAGTTTACATAAGACAATTACATTTCTCCAGGGCAGTTCACTGTTTTTTCAGCTGTTTTTCACAGGAGCAGAAAAGGAATCTATCTTCTGGAATTAGGGGAAAAAAGCATCTGCCACCCCTTTCTCCACCTTTTAGTTGCCAGTTGGAATACCCACTGAACAAATCAGATTGGTCAGAAAAAGACCAGACTGGTAGCAAAAACATTCTATTTTGTGGTAGACTGTAGTGCTATTTACGTTGCCTCCGAAGTCAGCCTCTCGAGGGCTATATTTGAGGGCTAGAAGAAATAGTTCAGACCGGAGAGGTTTGGCATTAGTCGCCTCGTGAAAATATAGAAGGATAAGTGTAAGAAAGTGTGGTTAGGTAGCTATCCACTTCAACTAAAATCTTAACTTGATAAATATCTGTAATGAGGGCAAATCATTAATTTGAACTTGAAGCCTGCGTAATTATCATTTGTGCTTCATTTCCCCTTATGGTAGTTCACCCCTGAACTATTTTTCCTGCAATTACAGGTTGTTTTTGACTCTACTGATGGAAACGAGGTTCTACATTTCACCCTTGACTTGTCAAAACAAAGTCAATGGTATTTTGCAATTATCAGTAATTTTTTAACCTAGGTTTTTAGCCATATATTAGGCAAAGAGTGGGCACAGAACACAAGTCCTATTTTTTGTGCCTTGGTATAAAGGCAGTTTTTAATGCAGGAAGTGGGAAGGAGGTCTACTCAGGCCGAAGTGGGCACAGTGACTTATGTTTGGAGTAACTGAAAAACGAGAAGGTAACTTACAAGGTGCAACTTGACAATTGACCACCCTAGTGGGGTGAGTTCTTGGACATATGGGACCATCCCCTTTCCCCTCACACCTACTCAGTTTTAGATAGGCATGAGACACCTATAGCAAAGAAGACCACAGTGAACCCTTTATGGAAGAATTAGTCCCAGCCCAGATCATTTTGTCTGCTTAAGCTATAGCTACACAGTTTTAATCTTCCGAATGGTGATGACGTTGCCACGAAAGGAGACTTTTTAAAAAACCACAATTGCTTTGTTTTTCATTGTTTTTCATCATACTTGCTGCTTTCAAGTTTTATTGAGGGCATTTCACCAAATAAGAGCAAAAAAGAAGTTGTGGAAATTAATATATTAACCAATAGCATCTTAATGAATTAGTGTAGCAGTGAGTAAGAAATGACTCCAGCTTTGTACACAACAAAATCCAACAGTTGTTTACCGTGCTAGCTTTGAAAGAATACCAACGATAAGAGAACACTTGGCAAAAATAAGCTTTCCCCCTCTATCTTATAGATATTTATTCCAGGAAAAAGTTCTTGTTGGTGGGGGGGGGGTGTGTGTGTGTGTCTGTGTGTGTGTGTTTTGAAACAGGCTCTTGCTTTGTCACCCAGGATGGAGTGCAGTAGTACAATCACTGCTCACTGCAGCCTCGACCTCCTGGGCTCGAGCAATCCTCCTGCCTCACCCTCTTGAGTAGCTGGGGCTACAGGTAGGCACCACCATGCCTGGCTACTTTATGAATATTTTTTAGAAATGGGAGTCTCTCTGTGTTGCCCAGGCTGGTGTTGAACCCCTGAGCTCAAGCAATCCTCCCTTCTTGGTCTCCCAAAGTGCTGGGATTACCTGAACAAGTCACCACACCTAGCCCAGGAGAAAGTTTTAACTTGCAAAATACCTAGGTCTACTTAGAGCAGCCTTAAACTACTTTATTTCAGTAAGTAAAAGTGTCTGAAGAAAGATGTAACCTGGTAACATGAGTTCATCTTCCTCCAGTTGAAAGAATTAAGATGTTCCAAATTCTTAATTCTATTATTAGAGTATATGTAGTCCGGGGAGGAGATTTATGGTGCCTGATTTTCTTAATCTCCCATGTTTAGTGAAATACTTAAAAACGCCAAGGCATTTAATCATCGTATATTGACTTAAGCCTCAGAGTGTTCTTCTAAGAGGGTTTTAGTTCAAAAAGTCTACCTTAAGCACAGGTCTAGACTGAGTAACATGTTTGGCTGAGAAAATCAAGTTCATCAGTGTCAATCCCTGACTCTGACATTCAAAAGCTTACTTCCTCTCTCCACCCAAAACTTTTCCAAACTGTACTTAGCAAGCAATAGGTACCGGCAAGAAGCATGTTTTCACCTATTAGGATTTTCGAAATTTAATTTAATTTGACCCCACCCAAAGCTTTTAATCTAATACTTTATTATTAGATGGCTTTTAATAATTAAATATAAATACTTTGAAAATACTTCCAAAGTTGAAGTATATAAATACTTTGAAAATACTTCCAAAGTTGAAGTAAATTGTTCCTGTAGGAATCTGTCTAGTTTTTGTAAATTACTTGTTAATGATCATTTTAAAAAATTTTAACAAGAGTGGAAATGTCAATGGCTTGTATATTCTGTCCGTTCCTAAATCATTCCTTCTCTAAATTATTTACCTGAGACATTCCACTACTGTTTGTTTGCTTCCTATTAGTGGTTAAGCTTATGATTTTTGATACCTATGATTTAAATATTATTGGTGATTAAGGCTCCAAGCGAATATGTATGCTTTTCCTGAGTCTAAAGTTCAGAAGTCCTTATTTCCTTAGAGTAACATGTTCATAAGAGTTTAGCCATTACCTACAATAATCCTCTTATTTTATATGTGAAGAAATAGGTATCCAGAAATATTAAAGGCTTCCTCAAGGTCAGATATTGGAGAGTGATTCAGTAACAAGAAATGGATCTTTCCTTTCTGCCACCCAGCCAGAAAGATCAGCATGAAAAGGAAGACATTTGCATAGCAGGAGATCAAATTCAGCCTTCCTGGTCTAGAAAGGGCAGTCGGAATGACTAAAGATCAGATGTGTTTTCAGCCTGTTTTGGCATCTGTCCTGTCCAAAATCTGTACAACTGAGTACACACTGGGTTTTGCATAGCTGGCTCCTGTTTTCTTGCTAATTTTTTCATCTGTATGCAGACGTAATGTAAGAGACCTAATTTCAAATGAAGGCTGACAGCAGGCTCCTGGATTCAAACCCGACTTCCGATCAGGTCTATCATTTTCGCAAATAGACAGTAATGTTTTTGCTTGCTCCATTTCCATGTTTACTAGGACACAACATTGTTCCACTTGGTTGCATCAGAAAATATGGGAAGAGTTCTAAAACTGACCCTCCCACATGATCACAGAACTCTGCTCTATCACCAGGGAGTTTACTAGCAAAACAAGCTCAAAATAAAGTCTGGGATGCCACTAGCAACCGCAGAAAAGTGAACCAATTTCCAAATTGAGATGGGAAGGTTTTGATTATGTTTCAATGAATGTATATATGAATATACATGAATACATTAACTGCAATATCATATCTTTTTTTTTTTTTTTTTTTTTTTTTTTTTTTATTCCCATGGAAAGTATTGGTTTCAGAAATGCTTGGTGTAAGCAGAAGCATCGCTCACTTCACTTAGTACCATTGAGACACTTGGCAGGGAGGTGGGATTTGTCTTGGCACCCTCCCTCCTCTTTTGGTGCCTCTCCTTCCCCTTCCCAGGCATTTCATTCCTCACCCCATCAGGTTTTAATCTTGCTCTCATTTTTCAACTACTTCCCTTTAGGTGTTTGTGATCATGGCTTAAAGCGTTCTGACTCCCACAGGCATTCATATAGAGGTTTTCGAATTTTAATATGGGGCTTAGAAACCTAAAAAGCCATCACAAATTAAATTGTTTGATGACTTCAGGACTAAGCAATGGGAGGAAATCTATGGGTAGGCAGCCGTTCAGCATTTCTGGGTGCCCCCCAGGTCACAGAGATCTGGGCTGTCTGTTAATAAGTTTGGCCCTGGCTTCATATGATGACCTCTAGAATATCTAGGGGCTAGGGGAGCTGTGAATAAGGCTCCTCCAAAAGAATGGATAGGGCGTGGACCAAAAGAGCAGAAATGTACTAAGTTTTGCTTTTTAAAAAATTAATACATAATATTTTACCTATCTACAGGGGTACATACAAATATTCGTTACATGCATGGAGTGTGTTATGATCAAGTCAGGGTATTTGGGGTATCCATCACCTTAAGTGTTTCTCATTTTTCTTTTTTTTTTTTGAGACAGAGTCTCACTCTGTCAGTGTGATCTTGGCTCACTGCAACCTCCACCTCCTGGCTCAGGCTATCTTCCCACCTCAGCCTCCTGAGTACCTGGAACTACAGGACTGTGCCACTATGGCCCACTAATTTTTGCAATTTTTGTAGAGACGGGATTTTACCATGTTGCCCAGGCTGGTCTCCAACTCCTAAACTCATGCAGTCTGCCTGCCTGGGCCTCCCAAAGTGCTGGGATTACAGACATAAACCACTGTGCCAGGCCTATTTATCATTTCTATGTGTTGGGATCATTTCAAGTGCTCTCTTTAGCTACTTTATAACACAAAAAACATTGTTGCTAACTACAGTCATCCTACTCTGCTGTGGAACATTTGAACTTACACCTCCTATCTAACTGTATGTTTGTAGCCAGTAACCAACCTCTCTTCATCCTCCCTCCCACGCACATACCCTTCCCAGCCTCTGGTATCTATATTCTTTTCTCTACCTCCATGAGATTGAACAACTTAAATCATTGTTCTCTTGGGAGAAACCTTGGATTGTTAATACATTAAAAAATAAAATAGTCGTATCTTTTCCTGCCATAAACTGAAAGAGAAGACCGGAAGTTTGAGATAGCTTCTTTAAAAAAACAAAAAAAAACTATAATACATATTCTTTCTCTTGCTCACTCAAAATCTATTGTACTGTACCATGGGTAACAGAAACTGTGCAAAGCAAATCTGAAGATAAAAGAGAGACCTACTGAACCTCAATTTCTGGAATTCATTGTATTTTGGAACAAGATGGGTGAATTATGCTTGAAAATTACAAGCTTTTAAAAAATTTATTGTTAATGCTAATTACTGTTTTAAACCTTCCCGAGTTAGTTGCTACAAAGGCACATAGGATACATAACATTTTAACCTGGCATGGGAGTTACGGTTCCTCTATTTTTTTTTCTTATTTTCTAATACTTTGGAAGTAATTTTTTTAAATTCCTGAAGTTACATCCCAGTAGTTAGATGAGAAAGCATTTCATGAAGTAACTTGGTTTCACTGAGTTTTAAGTTCTCATCATTTCTCATCATACACTTGGTCTGAAAAAGGGGACAGCTTTGCATTTGAGCAATGGAGGCAATGGTAAAATAATACTCTCTGGTTTGTACAAATGTCAAATGCAAAGCCCTGGAAATTTGTGGTGCTTTACTGTATCTGGCCTTAAACTCTACTTGTCATGGAAAGCTCTAATAAGAAATAGAACTCATTTTAAGAATGGGCCATGACCTGAATAATCAAAAGAAACTAACTGGATGTCTCAAACTCTCCAACTGGATGTCTTAAATTCTCCAAAAAGGAGATTCTCTCCTTTAACTTTTAATGATCTCACCCTCTTTCCTCCTATTTTATTGCTATAAGTCTCTTGATTTATTAAAAATCTGTGAATGCTTTTAGATGTTATGTAAATAGTAGTTGCAGAAAAGTCATTTCTAACAGAAGAGACATTATTCATTTTCTTAGGGGAAAAATAACAACCTCTCATTAAACCATGGCATCAAATCTAGACTGTCAATGGGATTATTCAAAACTATACAATGTTTCTGGTGACTCTTATTTCTATTATTACTGCAACTATTTTTCATTCACAAATGAACTGCAATAGTGAAATACTAGTATAATTCTCCATGACAAAAAAAAAAAAAAATCTTGGTGACAACAGTTTTAATGGTATGAGCCTTGTATCAAGGTTCAGTCTTATGAGTAACCAGGTAAGACAGACCTAATCGCCACCTGTCAGGTGAGGACATATAGTCCATTAAAATGCCAAAAGAGGTCTTTTTAAACTTTCTAAACTTGGATTCTTATGATAATATTGGTAAAATATAAAAAAAAAGTCCTTGTAAATAAGTATTTCAGCCTAGGAACATGAATGATCCAAAAGAAAGATATTGATACCTTTTTTTAAAACCACTACAGTGAAATTCTTAACAGGTTTCTTTGTTTTTTTAAGGTTTATCTTATCAAAGAATTGTGTGAACTTTCCTTCTGATAGGAGTGTTTTCCTTCCTTTCACATTTAAATTTATGTTTGGAGTTTCTTATGCGTCTCACAGTAGAATATATTCAAGATAAAGTAAAATGAAAACACTTAAAAAAGGTGTGAAATCTGTAGTTTCATGCGTTCTGAGAATTACACTATCATTATATTTAACTGACAGGGTATTTGATAGCCAAATATCTTTTTTTTTTCTTTTTTGAGACAGGGTCTTGCTCTGTCACCCAGGCTGGAGTGCAGTGATACAGAGTTCACTGCAGCCTCAACCTTCCAGGCTTAAGCAGTCCTCCTGCTTCAACCACCTGAGCAGCTGGGACTATAGTTGTGTGCCTCCTCACCCGACTAATATATTTTTAAAAATTTGGTAGAGATGAGGTCTCACTTTGTTTCGCAAGCTGGCTTCAAACTCTGGGACTTGAATGATCCTCCCATCTCAGCCTCAAAAAGTGCTGGGATTACAGGCCTGAGCCACCACTCCTGGGCTCAGCTAAATATCTTAAATTCCTTTATGGAGTACTTGATTTGCGTAGTTTGAGGCTGTGTATACCAATGGGATCATTCAGATAGAATCACCTCCTGATACCCACCATATGCATTCAGTTGATATAATTAGAAGTATGCCTATTCCCTCTTCTCATCCTCTATTTCCTGCCTGGGTGAAGCTTTTGTCCTGAAAGCTTACTTAATTCTTGCTCATCTTTTCTCCCTAGAACAATTCGGGGTGTGTGTGTGTGTGTGTGTGTTTTTCCAAAAAAAGTACCTGGGCTTCTTGCTTCTGGCTAGAGAGTTACCTCCCAGAACCATGATCCTGAATATCACAGAGCTAAATACAAATAGTACTATTAGCCCTAGCGGGAAGACACATGTGTGAACAATCACTAATAATTGCAGCCCTCCTGGTCACAGGACTTGGGTACAACCTCAAAAGCTTTCTTTGACACCACCATGTATCAGACTTGGGATGTGGGAGCAGTTTCCATCCTGGTTTACAGACCCCTGATTGCTGTGTCCCATAGTCAGATTCTTGCTCCTGTCATTGCAAATCCGGCATGACACCTGTTTGTCACCTCTATGACTTTTGACTGCAGGTCACTCTTTCAGGGAGCAATCTGTCAATATTTACCTGTCCCCAGACCTTCTTATTCCAAATTTACTTTCCTTTCCATATAAAACACCACTGAGGGCTTTTGCCTACCTTAGGCAGAAGTCCCATCCAGTACACATTGCTTAGATAGTTAATTGATCGCTACTTAAGTATTTTCAGAAATTCAAGTCTACTATCTTGTTGAGTACACGTATTCTTAGCAATCTACCCAATCATGTTGTGAAGGTTAGTTAAGCAAAGGTGTGGCTTGGTAATCACTCAGGTCCCCAGAAACCACCTGAAACTGTGTATAGGACAAAATGTTATTCCCAAGCCTTACTGGTGGACAGGGGTTGCTGGCATGAACACTAACTCTTTAGCATTGCTCATCCCTGGGCCCAGCTGAGTGAAGCGTGAGATAGTGGATAAGGATGCTGTCATGCATTGAATATTGTTATGTTCGTCTTATGAGGTGCTAACATCATAAGGCTATATTTGAAATAGTGATTTTTTTTTGAGTCTGAATTTGTTCAATAAGTTTTTCTTAGTATTATGTTCTGTTGAAATAATTTTAAACCTAGGCTTCATTATTTATTATTTATGACTTCATTATATGCTAACGGCCATAAAACATCATGGCTAGTGACACTGACTCTGATGCCAGACTACCTTTGCTCACAGTCCAGATCAAAACTTCCTAGCTGTGTGACCTTGGGCAAGTTACTTAACCTCTCTGTCTCCCAGTTTCCTCTTCAATTGTTAGAGTAATAGAGTTTTGTGGTTATTAAACATATTCATGCAAATAAGATTCAAAGAACATATTTAATGCTAACACATGGAGAAATTCTTATTATTGGGTATTTATCCCACAATTTAACTTATACATAAAGTTTAATGTGACTTCTCTGAAAGTTAAGTTTATTATTAATGTGCGAAAATGATAATAATGTCCCACAGCATAAGGTTTGCATTGCTTATTAAATGTAGACCCTTATACTTGGATATTTTTAGTTGACAATCCTTAGATTTTTAAGTAATTCAAAGATAAATTTATCTATTAATATTACCCAGTATAAAATCTTAAATCAGTACCCATCTTATTTATAGTTCTAACCTGAAAGACTGTCGAATATTTTGTTGAATAAAATTATACGTATTTCACCTGATCTGCACTTTTTATTTTACTAAAGTATGAAATGAAGTTTCTTTCGATGATTTATTCTTTAGGGCCCTTGCTAACTTCTAGTGGTGATCATACTTTTTCTGTCTATAAACCCTGTGATTACCTGTTTCTGAATTTTTCAAAGGACGGACATTCTGATTCTATTATGCATTTGTGAGAAGTCATCGAATCTCTTCTGACAAGTGAAAATAGATCTGACTTACGGCTCCTGTCCTTCACGATTACAAACTTTCCTGATAATTGTCTTGAAATGGATCACGTCTTTGTATATTACAGAGCATCTTGTTCCAGATATCTTGGAAGTCACCTAGGCAAATAGTTATTTTATTTCTATTTTCTACCTTGGAAAAGGGCTTCAATGTCTCCTGTAGGCCAAATGGCCTCCTCTTGAGAATCACTGACATATGTTATGCTTGTATAGGCATAAACATTTTCTGGAAAAATATACAAAAAACTGTAAGTTATTTTTTCTGTAAAATGGGGAAAGGATATCAACAACTTTTATGCTGGCTGAAGGTTTTACCTAGTGTGTATATTATTTTAATGTACTCATGAATACATTCAAAATATGTGCGTATGTGTATACACGCACACGCACGCGCGCGCGCACACACACACGCACACGTGCTCTCTCAAGTCATTCTGGGCATTAAGTACCCAGAAATTAGTAAATTTTTCTAGTTGTCCTTGATTATAATTCCTTCCTCATACTTTTTTCCTCATTCTCTTTTTCTTTTCAGTCTTTTGAAAAAAAAAATTCAATGCTGCCACATTGATTTCTTTCCTTCCCCTGTCCTTGCCATTATTATGACTGGTTACTGCAGGATAAAGATTTCTCTCTTTGTCTGGAACTCTATTGCCTGCTCCTTCCCTCTGTCTCTCTCTGCCGCCAATTATTACTCATTAGTCAGACTGTAAATCTGGGATCATGCCCACATTTTCACAAAACTTTTAAAATGTACCTTTCTAATCTATAGTGCTCGTTCAAATTTGCAGTGCTTCTTGAAGCTCGAGACCTCGTGGAGTTCAACTAAAATGCCATTAAGTTGGACATAGTGGAGCTTTCAGCGGGTGACAGTCAGTAAAATAGCAGCTTCTACTGAAAACAGAACCTGGCAGCTGGGGAATCCCAGAGTAGCAATCCTCATGTCTAAAAATGGTTCTGATATTCCATTTAAAGCATGTATATTTTTATTTAGAAAATATTTATTTAGCTGTCAGAAACACTTCAAGTAATCACTACTCTTTAAAAGGGCTGGAGTCTGGTTACACCCTCAGACATCATCAGAGCTCTCTGGTTTTTCAAAGCTGAGTATAATGAGCTATAGTTGAAGAACCCTTTATAGTTTCCCATGTGGAATTTTCTTGTCACCTACTGTATACACAACAGGAATCTCTGAATCCTTTGCATCTTCTAAGGTTCTATTCTTGATTTGTCGGCACCCCCTTATCTTTCACAGTAAACAGAGACACGCCTTCAACAAGGAAAAGCAGAGAAGATCAAGGGAACTCAGTGACTCAGTTTAATCTCCTTATGTACCCAGACTGAAAGATTTCAGCAACTACCCAGTCAGACATCTCTTAATGGAGGAAATTAGAAAGCCCCGATAAGATAAGGAGGAGGAGGTAGTAACTGATTAGCTGCAAGGATCTCAGGAAGGGACTGACCATGAGAAAAATCAATGGACATTTTGTTTGGTTCTGTTTCTAAAGCAAGTGGCAACCAAGAGAGCATTTGGAATCAAAGCTAAATCAATAGTCTAGGAAAAGAAATCTAGGTCAGGGGGATTCCTAATTGACCAAGCAAACTCAAACCATGACCTAGCTACTCTTTCATTTTCTTCTCTGCCTTCTTTCCTGCTCTCTTAACTTTCTGACTTCATCTTAGAAATTATGTCTTCCAGATATCTGCATCGAATGGGTCTACCTGGAATTATGACACCCACACCCACACCCACACATGTGTGTGCATACACATGGTAACACATGGTAGTGTAGATTACTAGGTACAAAAATACACACACATCTATTTATTTTCTCATCACTTTGGCTCTTGTTTTTATATTTGAGGATTCATTTTACTTAATGGTTTTTCAGGGGTTGCTAATTTGTGCTTGTGTTGCAAGCACTGAATCCTATTCCGTTATACTCTCCTGATATTCACCATTCCTTATCGAGTCTCTTCACCCTCTCCTATAAATCCTCTGCTCTTCCAATGTGTGCATTCACACGTTTACTTTTGCCACAATCAGTGCAGGGTTCTACAATCATAGTATGTGATTAAAACATTCACAATCTACTGAAATTTATGAAGAATGTTGGACACATAATAATAAAGATGAAAACCGCAGGGATGTGTGGTCACTAGATCACTCAATGATCCTTATCCATAAACTGTGACGCTATATCCCCTCAGATTCATCAACTACCTCAAATAACAACATTTCTGAAATCCTTACAACTAGATTGCAATAAGAAAAAGAAAGGATGATATTTCTCATTTACATCTTATTATGAGAGTATGGAAATAAAACATAAATGTGACTCTCATGAAAAATGAAGAATTGTAAGGTCTAGGTCTGGGCAGGACTTAGTTTAAAACTTATCTACCCCTCTTTTTTAAAGATCAATCAGATCATTATTTTTCACGTGGGCATGAATTTGCTGAATAATTTTAGCATAATTATTTTGTAATTCTCAGGAAAAAGTTGAACTTAAAGAACTCAGTGGAGAAATTTATATTATTTACATTTGTCATTGCATTGCTGAAGGCCTGCTAATATATCACATATTTTGGTGCAATGAACCAGTGTATGTAAAAGCTTCTAAGGAAGAAGCTCTCTAGACATTTGCAAAACTTGTTTTCTCTCTGAGACTCTGATCATGCTCAGCTAGAGCTGATTTTAAGTTGATTGATATGAATAGATGCTCTCTAGCTCCATTCTGAGGTCTCCTCAGAGAACAATTGAGAAGGTCTGTACTTCTCAGAGTGGGACTAGCCTCTTACAAAGCTTGGAAAATGTTTATTTTACGGTTCAGAGAACTACTAAGTTGAATGAAGCTGTTGGTAAAGAAACTGGTCATCTAAACAGTTTAGGTGGTTTATTCCATCTCTATTGGCTACTTTGAAGTATTATATAACCTCTTGGTGATCTGGAAAAGTGATAGAGAAATGTTGGCTAGCCAATGTTAATTTTTGTTCAAAACAGTGAGTCATATAAACTGGGATTTCCTCTTTGGGCTGTTTATTCTTGGCATATTGTCTGAGTCTCAATAATTTGATGCAATAATTCTTACTTAGAATGTGGAAAATGCCTTCCTGGGTTTCACGGAGACCTCCATTTGTCTTGATGTTTCCTGTTGGAGGGTCTGCATTGGATGCAGTTGGAGGAATAAGTAATCTCATCAATGGCTACCTGGTGAGGCTGCTTGGTTTTCTTTTTCTCCCCTTTTTACCACCTCTCCATGATATGTACCAACACATTGGCTCATCTGCTATTATTCTAAGAAACAGTTTCTCATCTGTGTTTTCTCATACACTGACCATCCAATTCAGAAGAAGTTCAGAGGTGACCTTCAACTAGAAAAGGCATGAGAGAGGAGGGAAAGAGGAGATGCTGTTAAAGGCTACAAAGTTTTAGTGGTTAGACAGGAGGAAGAAGTTTTAGTGATCTATTGCTCAGCATGGTAACTATAGTTAGTAATAATGTATTGTACATGTCATCATTGCTAAAAGAGCAGATTTTAGATGTTATCGCCACAAAAAGCAATAAGCGAGGTGATGGATATCTTAATTTGCTTGATTTTAGATATAATAAAACTTCACATTTTACCCCATAAATATATACAATTGTAATTTGTCAATGTTAAAGAAGAAAAAGTGGCTGGGCATGGTGACTCAGGCCTGTAATCCCAGCACTTTGGGAGACTGAGGCAGACGGATCACAAGTTCAGGAGTTTGAGACCAGCCTGGCCAATATGGTGAAACCCCATCTCCACTAAAAATACAAAAATCAGCCTGGCACGGTGAAAGGTGCCTATAGTCCCAGCTGCCCAGGAGGCTGAGGCAGGAGAATCGCTTGAACCCAGGAGGCGGAGGTTGCAGTGAGCTGAGATCACACCACTGCACTCCATTCTGGTTGACAAAGTGAGACTCCATCTCAAAAAAAAAAAAAAAAAAAAAAAAAAAAAAAAAAAAAAGCTCAGTTGCTCACAGAACAGGCCCTATAATAATCTCTCATGGAAAGAACAATTCATCATTTCCTTTCCTGCAAGGAAAACATGAGATACATGTCAACTGTCATGTAAACTGTTTTCCTGTGTTTATCCTTTCATGATTTCAAGGGTGTCCTTGGGTCTTCAGGACTATAATATGCTATATCATCATGCCATCTGCTTATAAGATGAAACTATTTACAAAGTAAGTAACCAATAGGCATCTGGACTGCATATCTCATCTCTGGACAACCCTGTTCCAATAAACCTGGGCAGTAACACAGCATCGTTGTTGATAAGATGTGGCGCAGGTTATGCAGTCAAGCAGACCTTAACTCAAGTCCAGGTTTGGCAACTCACTAATGTATCAATTTGGGCACCTCTCCTGCAACTCATCTGTGAATCTGTTGTGAGAATTGAAGGCGATATAAGGCACCTAAGCAAAGGACCTGGCACAGCGAAAGTGGACCACACAGATTTGCAATTACTGTTGTACAGTTAAAAGTCAGTTTGTCGCTGTGGAAGACAGTATAGTGGTTCTTAAAAAGAAAAAAATTAAACATAGAATTACCATGTGATCCAGACATTCCACTGCTAAACATATACCCAAAAGAATTGAAGGCAGAGAGTCAAATAGATACTGGGACATCCATGTTTATAGCAGTATTATTCACGATAGTCAAAAGCTTAAATCAACATAAATGTCTATTGACAATGAACAAATAAACAAAATATGGCTTATACATACAATGGAATTTTATTCAGCCTTAAAAAAGGAATAGAATTCTGACACCTGCCACGCCGTGAATGAATCTTGACGTCACTATGCTAAGTTAAATAAGCCAGAGACAAAAGGACAAATGCTGTATGATTCCACTGACGTGAGGTGCCTAGAGTAGTCAAATTCATAGAGACAGAAAGTAAAATGTTGGTTATCAGGGGCTGAGGGGATGGGGAATGGGGAGCTAGTGTTTAATGAGTAGAGTTACTGTTTGAGGTGATGATAAAGTCTGGAGATGCATGGGGGTGCTGACTGCACATTGTGAATATATTTAATGCCACTGAACTTTATATATAACCGGTTAAAATGATACATTTCATGTTGGACACATTTCTCACAATAAAACTATTTTTTTTTTTTTCCTTAAAAATCACTTTGTTCGTCATTTGTAGTCAACAAAGCTTATTCTTCCAACTTACAGAGGTCCTCACATATCCCATACTTGTCATGATGATGATCATGGTGTTGTTATGGATTCTTAGTTCCTTTTAATTTCTATTTGTAGAACTGTAGAAATATAAAGTTGAGGCAGAGGGGAGGAAGTGTATTAGTCTGTGTGATATTGTGGAATGCATATTTGGTCTTCATTTCCATTTCTTAGCATACAGGTCCTAAAATCCTTGGGATCTCCAAAGTGCTGCCTTTTGTGTGTCTTTGGTCTGATAGGTTCAGAATGGGGCTGGTCACCTGAAAGACCAAGGCAGGATCAGAGGGTTGGGACTTTCAGCCCCAACAACAACCCAACCTCCAGAGAGGGGAGAGGGTCTGAAGGTCAAGTTGATCACCAGTGGCCAATGGTATAATGAATCATGCCTATGTAATGAAGCACTCGTAAAAAACTAAGAGGACAGGGTTGGGAAGGCTTCTGGAGAGCTGAACAGGTGGAGGCTGACAGGAAGGTAAAGAAGAATTTATGCACGTGCTGGGGGAGTGGCGTACCCCAGTCCCACCAGGACAGAAGCTCCTGTACTTGGGATGCTTCCCAGACCTTGCCCCATGTATATCTCTTCATCTGGCTGTTGATTCGTGTCTTTTTTTTTTTTTTTTTTTTTTTTTAAGACAAAGTCTCGCTCTGTTGCCCAGGTTGGAGTACAATAGTGTGATCTCGACTCACTGCAACCTCCACCTCCTGGGTTCTAGCAATTCTCCTGCCTCACCCTCCCAAGTAGCTGGGAATACAGGCTCATGCCGCCACGCCCGGCTATTTTTTTTTTTTTTTTTTTTTTTTTTTTTGTATTTTAGTAGAGACGGGGTTTCATCATGTTGCCCAGGCTGGTATGGAACTCCTGAACTCAGACAATCCCCCCGCCTCAGCCTCCCAAAGTGCTAGTATTACAGGCGTGAGCCACCGCACCCAGCCCCATTCGTGTCCTTTAAAATATCCTTCATAATAAACCTGTAAACATGTTAACCTGAGTTCTATGAGCCGCCCTGGCAAATTAATCAACCCAAAGAAGGGCTTGTGGGAACCCCGGTGAAGCCAGTCAGTCAGAAGTTCCAGAGGCCCAGACTTGTGACTGGCAAGAGGAGGAAAGTGGTCCTGTGAAACTGTGCCCTCATCTGGTGGGATCTGATGCTATCTTCAGGAAGATGGTGTTGGAGCTGAATTGGAGGACACCCAGCTAGTGTCTGCTGCTTGGTGTTCAGGGAAAATCCCCCACACCTTTGATCATAAAAGTCTTCTTCTGTGTTGATCATCGTTGTGGTGATGAAGTGGTGTCATTGTCTGGAGTAAATACCTGAGGTTCGTTGTCTCACGCCAAGGGGATTGAGGATGCCGACACACACAAGAAGTGAGTTTAGGAGCAGAGGTTTAATGGGCAACAGAAAGGGAAAGGAGAAGAGCTCTCTCTTGCCAGAGAGAGGTGCGCCTGAATGAGACTTCCGGCCTGCAGCAGAGGGCACTGGAATTTAGTCAGGTTTGAGGAGGTGTTGTCTGATTTACACAGGGCCCAAAGATTGGCTGGACCAGGTGTGACGTTTATAACCCAAAGGGCAGCTGGCTGCCCCACCCTAATCCTCTTATTAGGCAAGCGGGCTTTCCATTTGGCTGGTGCCATGTTGTCTGCTCCCTACTTTACACGTGGTTGGAAAGCAAAAGGGAAGATGGAGCCGCCATTTTGAACATGCCTAGTCTGAGGTAGCCTTATCCTATTGGCACAACTGCCAGCATTCAGCCATGCAAGCTTCCAGCTTGCTTGTGTCTGTCTGCAGTTCGATTTTACAGGCTGCTCTTTGTTAGAAAAGAAAATGATTTGGGTAATGCTTTTCATTAAAAGGAAAACTTAACCGAGGACTTCCTTACCTTCACTATCTGCTTAAATAATTTCTTTTTAACTCCTATGTCAGTGGTGTGAGAGCAGAGGAAACACACAGTTGAAACAGTCACTTAGGCTTCCATAACCAAATACCACATACAGAATGGACTTAAACAACAGGAATTTATTTTCTCACAGTTTTGGAGGCTGGGTGTCCAAGACCAAGCTGGCAGCAGAGGTGGTTTCCTTTGATTGCCAGAGGGAAGTATCTATTCCAAGCATCTTTCCTTAACCTGCAGATGGCCACACTGTTGCTACCTTTTACAACATGATCGTTTCTTCATGCACACACATCTGGTGTCTCTCCATGTGTCCCACTGTCCTCTTCTTATAATGACACCAATCCAGATTGGATTAAGAAACACCCTAATGGCCTTATGTTAATTTAATAATTTTTATTTTTGCCAGGAATTAAACTTTTTATTGGTACAATTCAGATTTTATGAGAATAGCATAGAGACACCCAGACACATAGATGTATTATAAATAATATATGTATATGTAAAATGAGCCAGCCCTTTCTTCTTTCTGCCCCATCTCTTCTTGTCTATCCCCAACCCCAATCCAAAACAAGTTGGGCTCCTGGTTGCAGTTCCCTGAGTGCTAAAACAAAATTTCCTGTCTCCAAATACAGTCATATTTTGACATACTAGGAGTTAGGACTTCAACCTCCTGTAGGAATTTTGGGAGAAACCTGCTTTAGATCATAACAAGGGGGTGGTAACAAGAACATATATGTTGTATAATTTGTATTTAAAAAATCAATTTAAGCCAGGTGCATTGACTCATGCCTATAATCCCAGCACTTTGGGAGGCCGAGATGGGCAGATCACTGAGGCCAGGAGTTCGAGATAAGACTCACCAACATGGTGAAACCCTATCTCTACTAAAAATACAAAATTTATATGGGCATGGTGGTGCATGCCTGTAATCCCAGCCACTCGGGAGGCTGAGGCAGGAGAATCGCTTGAACCTGGGAGGTGGAGGTTGAAGTGAGCTGAAATCGTACCACTGCACTCCAGCCTGGATGCCAAAGCAAGACTTCATCTAAAAAATAAATACATAAATAAAAAGTCAATTCAGTTCTTTACAGTAACTTTTATTTTTCAACAAGAATTACTGAGAGTCTACTGTATCCCAGGCATTTTTCTAGGTTCTGGAACCACAGTGATGAACAAGGCAATTATTTAGCAAGAGAGAAACGTACAGTCTACCAGTGAATAAAAATATACAATTCTATGTAGTGATACATGGTATGAAAACAATTAACAAAGGGCCATGGTGCTCGTGGTAGAATGGGGGGAGAGTGACAATTAGATAATGAAATCTACGAAGAGCTCTCTGAAAAAGTGATGTTTTAGTAGTCGTAAAAGAAATGAGGTGGCAGATTTGCCCATATCTAAAAGAAGATTACAGAGTCAAAGAACAGCAAGAGGGAAGTCTCCGAGGAAGGATAAGCTTGACACACTCAAGGGACGGAAAGAAAGTCAATGTGAGTGGACCAGTCTGCAAAGAGAAAAATGGTTGGAGATGAGGAGTTAACAGGGGCCAGATCATGTCGAATCTTGAAGGCTATGAGATAGATTTGCAGTTTATTTGTGGTTTCTTCTAAATACAATGTAAGGTATTGGGGGAATTACAGAGGAGGGACATAATCTGATTTAAATTTTTAATAGATGACATAACTAGACTTTTGAACAAGTATGACTAGTAACAAAATCTACTGTCTTTGTATGCTATTCTCACTCTATTTTTTTATTGTTAGATAAGGTCTCACTCTGTCACCCAGGCTGGAGTGCAGTGGCACAATCAGGGCTCACTGCAGCCTCAATCTCCTGGGCTCAAGCGAGTCTCCTGCCTTAGCCTCCCATATAGCTGGGAACATAAGCATGGGCCACCACACTTGGCTGATTATTTTTTCTTTTATTTTCTATAGAGACAAAGTCTCATTTTGTTACCCAGGCTGACCTTGAACTCCTGGACTCGAACAATCCTCCTGTCTCAGCCTCCCAAAGTGTTGATATTACAGATGTGAGCCACTGCGCCAGGCCAATTCCCACCACCTCTTTAAAGCCTAGTCAATGGGAATAGTTTTACCCTCATCCTGGAGGAAAACTCTGGCAGACCACAGCTTTCCTGCTCACTGATTGGTAATAGACAGTTCTATAATTACCTTAAATTGCAAACAGAGTTTCACTTCAGGAAAGCGTACAGCCCTGTGTAATAATCCAAATCCCGATTTTCACTCAGTGTTAATTTCTACTCTGTCTCCCCATGCTGGCACCATATGGGAAGCTGAACTGGAAAAGGGGCAAAATTGACTTATGTCCCCTAACCTGCCACCTTCACATAGCTGTGGCAGGTGGATGAGACTTGGTTGGGAGCTTCGAGTTCTTTGGGCCTTATACAGGGACTTTTTCTCATGAGATACTGTTGTGTTTTCTGTATTTCCTATGACAGAGATGTTTACGCTTCTATTCTTGGTAATCTTTGGACATTCTTGCCAGGCTCCTGGGCATCTGGAAGTCCATATCTGGTTTCTTTCTGCTGAAGGTTTCTTTTTTCCCTGGAGACTCTATTGGACAAGAGGCAAAGACTCAAATTCTCTTTCTCTTGGACTCTTGCTTAGAATGAGTGAGGGAGATGCAAGATCCTTGCAGCAAGGTGTTCAGGTTTTCTTTTGAAAAACTACATGTGAGGATTTGTCTCACACTCGCTTTGGTACCTGATGTTAATGTCTCAGCAAAACGGAGACAGAGAGTCTATTTCTTACATACGTCACGTGACTCCAGTCGCTGTGTGAAGACTGCTCCGTATAGGAACAAGAGTGAAAGGAGAAAGACAGGTGGACAGCATTAGCAGTTTGGGTGAGACACAGTGACTGCTTGGAAGGAGACGGTGATGAATAGAAATTTTTGGGATGTCTTGAGGATAGAGCTGTAAATACATATATCGACTTGTCTATTGAGAATGGTCAGTGAGAAAGAGAAATGAAAGCTGACTTTGAACTTTTTGGCTTAAGTCAGCAAACAGAAAAAATAAATATCATTTGCTGAGAAGCATGAAACTGAGGAATATAGCATCTAGGGTGTGGAAGAGGGTGTGTGATAAAAAGATTTATGAATCAATTGTTCTGTGTATTTTAAGTTTTAGAGCTGGATTTATGAGTTTAGAGTTCAGGGAAGGTTCAGGACTAGAGCTATAAATTTTGAACTCATCAGCAGATAGATGATTTTTAAATCCGTAGGATTGAATGAGATTACTTACAGAAAAAAAGTGTATTTAGCAAAGAGGAGAGATTCTATGGCTGAGTCCTTTGGACTCTGATGTTTAGAGTTGGATAAGACACACTGTAGTGAGGATCATAGAAGGAGAAGATATGTTCATTGTGTTCAGAGAGATGATTAAAGTTATAAGTGAGAGTGGCATATGGAACCGCCAAAGTCCAGTAAAGCATGAAACTGAGGTGATTCATTTTTGGATTTGGCAAGGAGTTGTTGGTGATCTTCATAAGAGTGGTTTCAGGGCAGTGTAAAAGCAAATGTGATGGGTGTGGCCTAAAGACAGAGAGAGAGAAAAAACATAACAATGTGTGTTGAGTCAATTGCACATTTTATCATTATTTTCTTTATTTTTATCCATACTCCTGATAAAAAAATGTTAAATAAGAAAGGTAAAAAAGCCAAAACAAAACAAAACAAAAACAAGAAAAAGAACTGTATGGTCTGTTATCTTCCCTCCTAGGTGACAAGAAATAAAGTTTCATTATATTATCAATACTTTTTTCCTTCGTGGTGAAAACAACCAAGTGCTAAGAAAGAATTCTGGCAAAATTATTTCAAGTCCTTGCTATGGCAGGACTTCTTTTGTTTTGTGTTTCTTTTTTTAAAAAATTAATTAATAGCGCTGTACATCTACTAGAATGATAAAAATCTGAAATACTGACAATACCAAATGCTAGTGAGGATTTGGAGCAATGGAAGCTCTCATTTGTTTCTACTGGGAATGCAAACTGGTACCACTACTTTGGAAGACAGTTTGGCAGTTTCCTGCAAGACTAAATATACTCTTGTCCTATGAACTGACAACTGCACTCCTTGGTATTAAGGCAAATAAGTTGGAAACTTATATCCATATAAAAACCTATACTCTGATGTTCATAGCAGCTTTATTCATAATTGCCAAAACTTAAAAGCAACTAAGGTGTCTCTCAGTAGGAAGGTGGATAAATAAACTGTGGTACATCGAGCCAATGGAATATTATTCAATGCTGAAAATAAATGAAGTATCAAGTCATGAAAAGACATAGAAAAATTTAAGTACATATTATTAAATGAAAGAATCTAAGGTGAAAGGATACGTATTATATGATTCCAACCAGATGACATTCTGGAAATGGTAAAACTATACAGACAGAAAAAGATCGGTTGTTGCAAGGGCTGAGAAGGCATAGCCAGGTAAACAGGTGGAGCGTGGAAGATGTTTAGGGCAGTGAGGACTATGCTTGTTTGTAATATAATGGTACAATAATGGCGGATACATGTCATTGTATGTTTTTCCATATCCACAGAATGTATAAATAACACAAAGTGAATTATAATGTAAACTGTGGAATTTGGGTGTTAATAATGCATCAGTGTGTTAGTACATCTGCTCATCAAATGTTCCACTCTGATGGAGGTTGTTGATAATAGGGTTGGCTGTGCCTACATGGGGATAAGGGGCAAATGGAAACTCTATGCTTACCTTCAATTTTGCTGCGGACCTAAAACTGCTCTAAAAAATGAAGACTATTAAAAATAATTAGTAGTATTTACGTAATTAGTAGTTGGAGCAAATACTCAGATTACTGAAATAGAAGCATTCATTCTGGGCTTGCTCAATTTTAGGAGTAAATGTAGAGACGGGGTTTCACTGTGTTAGCTGTTTTTATATGATTCTCAGTGCAGTAGACCTCACATGGCATACTTGTTCTTCCTGATACCATTTCTTCTGAGACAATCTGTTTACTAATTAATTTTACTTATGTCTGTGGAACACAGAAGCCATGGCATACATTTTGTGTTCAGTGACTCAAGAAATGGCTTAATCTGCCAGGCTCGGTGGCTCACGCCTGTAATCCCAGCACTTCGGGAGGTCGAGACGGGCGGATCACGAGATCAGGAGATCGAGACTATCCTGGCTAACACCGTGAAACCCCGTCTCTACTAAAAATACAAAAAAAATTAGCTGGGCGAGGTGGCAGGCGCCTGTAGTCCTAGCTACTCGGGAGGCTGAGGCAGGAGAATGGCATGAACCTGGCAGGCGGAGCTTGCATTGAGCTGAGATCACACCACTGCACTCCAGCCTGGGCGACAGAGTGAGACTCTGTCTCAAAAAAAGAAAGAAAGAAAGAAAGAAAGGGCTTAATCATTGCATTCACATATTTGGAGTCCATTGCAGTGTTTCTTTTTTCTCTGAGTAAAGACAGTGTGTATATACATATATATTTATTTGTCTAATATAAAGATTATTATATATATGCTGAAGTAGACTCTATTTTCAGATACAAAGAGCCATATATGTGTGTATATATATATAGAGAGAGAGCACCGTGTGTGTGTGTGTGTGTGTGTGTGTGTGTGTAAAGGGGTGGGGAGAGAGAGAGAGACAGATCAATATCTATACAGATATCTGTATATTTCCAAAGTACGTTGGGGAAATCCACTCTTAAAGGGTGTCTTTGTTTGTGCTGCTATAACAAAATGCCATATACTGGGTAATTTTAAGACAATTAAAATGTATTTCTCATAGTTCTAGACACTGGGTGGTCCGAGATCAAGGAACTGGCGTTTGGTCTCTGGTAAGGGCCCTCTTGCTGTGTTTCACAGGAGAGAATAAGGAAGAGCAAGAGGGCCAAACCATGTATGAAGCCTTCCTTATAAAGGCCTTAATCTTATTTACCAGGGCACCTCCCTTATGACCACTCACCACCCAAAGACCACACTTCTTGAGACATTTACATTACGGATTGAGTTTCAGCATGAATATTGGAGGGGACACCATCATTCAAACCACAGCAAAGGGAGCTAGGGATTATGCAGATGATATCTTCCATCCTTGTTGTGTTATCTGGACTCTCTAGTACTTATCCATGGCTTCTAGAATTAATTGCTTCTGCTGCCTTCATTTTCTGTGCTCCATGTCTGCAAACAGGCTTTGCTTCCTTCGAATACATCATATTTTTTTTCCTAAAATCCTAAATGCTCTTCCTGCTGCCCGAAAGACTCCCTGGCTAGTCATTACCTTGGCCAACACGTATTCAGTGTTGGATCTCCAGGTAAAAGCCAACTTCTTAAGTAAGTTTTCCAAGACCCTATTGTAGTCAGTTAATTATCTGTCCTTTTTAATATCTACTTTTAGATTTAAACTCTGTGCAGGCTGGTTTGTGTATTGTTGCATTCCAAAGGCCTTGCACAATACCTGTCATATAGTACGTGTTCAATAATATTTATTGAACCAATAGTCAGCGCCAAGCACTCAGAAATACTGCCTAGAGAGGTCACAGCAAGAAAATTGACAGGCCCACCATCGTTTCCCGTTATCTATGCTCAGGATCTTTGCAGCTATACTCAATCACACAAGCATTGGAAATTAATTTTCTTAGCACTTACTGTTAGAAATCAAGATCTAAACATATACACTACCAAAGTTCTGCTTTTGAAAAGTCGTTTTCCAGGTAGAATTTTCTTCACAAATTGACCTTTGCTGAGTCTAATAAAAATAATTTATCTATTTTGGAGTTCAGCTTATAAAAGTTTCTGAAATCCAACAGATTTCAGCCATTTCTCGAATACTACAGATGTCTTATTTTAAAAAAAATTACAACACCATATGTGCCCTGTTCCCCTGAGTATGTTTCAGGGAAGTTTTAGCAGTTAAAGTAGGTTTTTTCTTTCTTTTGAAACCTAGCCTGTGGATTTAGTGCTTATTAAAGTGAGAGACTGAGCATGGTGGCTTGATTTAGGATTTGAAAAGGAAGCTGCACTAAAAGCTTCCCTTCAGATCTCTGCCAAGAGCCCTTCCCTGAACAATTCTCATGCTGAAAATTGTTGATATATTCCTTGGATACATTGTTGTCCATCTTTTTGCCATGTGGTCACGTAGGCATATGGAAGCTCAGACCGTCATTATTCCTTTCAAGAAGGCTGTGTTCAAATGCTATGCCAAATAAGAGCCTATTGAAAAGATGGATATGTTTACTATTTGAATCATTCATTCTCTCTTTCCATGACACAAACCTTCTGAAACTACCAAATGCAAGCCTTTAATTTTTAAAAATCCAAATTGTGTGGCAGAGTACACCCAACTATTAAAAACATAAACCCAGTAGCCACAGACATGTCGTTGTGCAAACAAACCTGTGTGTGAAGCCTGACACTGCCTGGCTGCTCCATGTGACTAAGACAATATCCCCCTGAAAATGACCTCAATTAGTCCCTGTTGAGGAAAACATTACTCTAATTGTTTTTCATGACATCAGAATTTATTAGCTAGAGATGAAACATTTTCCCAAACAGTTTAAAAAATATATTCAGAGAGAATGCTAAAAATAATGATGATATTTGATCTTCTGGTACTGTTGGACAAAAATATCCAAGGACGCAATACCAAAACAAGACTCAGGAGAGGCCAGACTCTGCAGCTGCAATGAGGCCCTCGTTCATGGGATGCTTACAGTCCCTGCATTTGCATGGCTATGAAGGAAGGCTAAAAGGTTTCACCAAGGGCCTAGCACTAGAATTATGAGGTGCCATCATTCCGAACCAGGTGTTGGCAAACCACGTGACCACAGGCCAAATCTGGCCCACTGCCAGCGTTTACAAATAAAGTTTTATTAGAACACCACCGCACTACATTGACAAGGTAGGCATTGTCAATGGCGCTTTTGCACTACAATGGTTGTTGAGTAGATGAGAGAGAGACTGCTTGACCTCACAAACCTGAAAATATTTGTTCATCTACACCTTTATGGAAACAGTTCATTGACCCTGTTTCTAGACTAAGAATGGCCCTTCTTTCAAATTATGTTCTTGGTTCACTGAGTTCTATTCTCCTTGTTATGAGGTAAAAAGTGATAGCTCACATGAGGTGGAGTGGAGATGCAGAAGCTCATTCAAATGTATTAAAGAGGAAAGTGTGGATATGGAGATGGTGGTAGCCACTATAAATGCTGCCAAAAATTGCTACATGGATTATTTTTGACATATATAGGGATTAACAACGAGGCTAAGATAGTTGGTATATACAGTATGGATTGTGGGTAAAAAGAGACATGGTTAAAAAAATGGGTTAGTGAGTCAAGAACATCTGCTGCCCATCCATCCTTATCAGACTCTCCTTTTTTATCCCATACCATGGCTGTTCACCACCCAATCGAGATTCATCTCTATTACCATGGTAACAAGTTGGGGACACTGCTTTTTAAAGTTATTCTGATTCCCTGGTACATATAATACAGGCATTTTACCTTTTATAACTTCACCACTTAAAGACTGCCCAAGATTTTAATAGCCTAGGATTCCTTCCTATCTTTTTATGCATGTATGTATGTATTTACCTAAACAGAGTAGTATATTTATGAGTCGAGTTTTACTACATTAATGTATGTTGGACATTCAACAGCTTTAAAATTAATCTCCTATATCATTTATATTCACAAAATGTAGATGGTTTTGCAGGGAAAATTTTAGGTAGTAGGGACACTCATTTTTGTGCATATAACCCCAAAACATACTTACCAATGTTTTCAATATTTTTTAATAGGTAGATCAAAGTCTAATTATATGAGACTAATATAAAATGATCAAAGATGGTGAAGAATGAGGGTGCCATTTACTAATCGTAGGTAAACTATTTAGCCTTCCTTAATCTCAGTTCCCCTACTTAACTCAGCGTTGTATACCAATAGCAATTGGCTATTCCCTATATGCAAAATATTTGCTGTACACAAATAAATGAGACAATTGATGTGGCATGCTTGGAATAAAGTGAAAGATGTTAACATACTATTATTAGCTGTATTTTATTACAATTATCAGGTCACTTTCACAACTCTAAAGTTCAGCCATATGACAAGAAAAGAACCTCAGGATATTTGCCACGTAATTGTGCGTCAGTCTAAATGGAACATTTCCCACCAAAAGTGAAAATAGCTCAGTCTGGCGTTTCTCTGGGTTGGGAAGGAAAAAAACAATCATTTGTCAAAGACACTATTTTATGAGGATTTAACTGGGCACAAATTGAATTTGTGGCTTGGCCAGGGAAAGAAATATTTGCAAAACATCTCAAAGATGACAGCGATATCCACATTGCCACTGGTAGCAGTTTAAAAAAGATAACATTATGCTGCCACATATTTCTGAGAAAATAGTAAGTATTTAAGGGACAGTTTTCCTATTCAATACATTTCTCCTTCACTGAAAATTCTTGAGTCTTTCAGAAGCATGTTAACTCTTCCACAGTGCCATGTCGGAAATTCTTTCTCTAGAAAATTAAATGGTATTCAATAGCCAAACTCTGATTTTTTTTTTTTCTGCTTCCAGTTTGAGGCTTGAATGAGCCTCTCAAATACTTCATTCCAATGTCATATCAAGTTTGTCTTTAAAGAGATCTTCCTTGTTGAAAACAGTATACTTAGTAAAGTTCAATAATTAAAATGCAGGTGTATTTTCTTTGACTGATTTCATAAATTATGTGTGTATGAGAAAAAATATAGACTGAGAAAAATATTTCTTGCCATTTCTACTATTAGTGAGATGTGCACAACTGAGGCTGAAATTTAACAAAACCTTATAATTATTCTATTCAAGTTCAAATGAAGGTTGCTCAGGGGGAGTGCCATCTAAGTGGATCTTAATTTACCGGAACTGGTTTCCTCAGGCCTTTTGTTCTCATGATATTTAGTGTGTGATCTATTCACAGTGATTGGACAATACAATATTTTGAAATAATCCATCACACACAGGTGTGCCAAGATGTATTTGAAATGCATAGGACACTTCCTAGAAAAAACAAAAGGTGTTTTGTACAGATGACATCTGACCACATATCAACTTTGATATGCATCCAAGTAGATCCAACAACATTGCCTACTTTCTCCTAAACCTTTGGAGATGAATATTCTTCCTTTTTTAAAGAAGCATAAATAAAAGTGTTTTCCTCATCTTAACAATACCTGCTACAATACGGATGGACCTCAAACACATTATGCTAAATGAAAAAAAAAAAAAAGACAGATGCAAAAAGTCACATGTAACCCAAGTTTTTTAATACAAAATATCTGGAATAGGCAAATCTGTAGAGACAAAAAATAGATTAGTGTTTGCCTGACGCTGGGGGTAGGAGCAAAACTTGACCAGAAAGGGTTATGAGGAATCATTTTTGTGTGGGCAGGGGGAGAACAATGAAAATGTCCTAAAATTGGACTGTTGTGATGGTTGCGTAATATTCTACATTTACTAACAATAAATTGTACTTGGTTTAGGAAAAGGACTTGATATTTATTAATTACTTACCTGAGCCAGGAACAATACTAAGCACTTTATCTCTTCACTTTAATACCCCAAACAACCATCTTCAACAGGCTTTTTTATCCCTACAAGAAATTGGAGCTCAGAGAGCCACTGTGCCCGTGGTCTCACAGAAAACTGAGAGGCAGAGACAGTATTTCGACTTGGATGTGCCTGTGTCCAACGTTGTAGTTTGCATTGAAGACTCAGTTCTATGGCATAGGAAAAAGCAGGTAGCAAATTGGTTTCAGAATTCAGTTTAATATATATTGATTGGCTACTCTGTGTTTAGCATTTTAGTACCTTTAGGAGAGAGAAGGTTTAAAAGAAATACATGATGGCTCCTGCCCTCAATGAGTTAGCACTTTGGAAGAATAGAAAACAATTTAAAAGTTCCGCAAGAACAGTAAGTGCTGCCAGAGATCAGAGGATAATGGTCATTGTCAGTGGCAGGGGCAGTTAGTAAAGAAGTGACATTTGTAAAGGAGATGCCTTTACAAATATTTCTGGCACATAAATACAGACTAAAGCTGCCCCATGAAGGAACAGAACCAAATCAAAGCCAGGGCAAAGCCAAATCGAAGGTGACAGCAAAGTGTGTTGGCACAAGTGAAACCAAAACAGATTTATTAGATAGAATATCTGGTGGTGACTGCATTGGAAGGAGGGACTGGAGAAATAAAGATCAAGCAGGAATGTATTTCTGAAAAGAGGTAGCAGGGTATTTGACTCCATGAGAACAAACAGTAAAATCATGGATATTTTTCCAATATAGGAAAGGCAGGCTAAATATTTATTATTTTATATCAATTTATTCAATTTCGTTCTTTTCATACCCTGCAAGAGAGGCCCCTAATTGATAGGAAAACTGAGTCTTAGAAAGTATTGTGATTTGCCCAATATCACACACAGCTGAGGCTGAAGACTTTGCCTCTTCGCTCCAAATCTAGGGCACTTTATAGCTAGTGTTGTAAAATCAAAGGGCTCTAGGAGTCAGGCTGGTATTACAAATGAGAGAAGCTTATTAGATACAGGGGCAAAAAAAGTTAGTGTAAACATGATGAGAAATGGCAACTGATATTTTACCTTATTTTCCAGGAGTAATAGGGAATAGTGGAGACTGGTGAGTGCCTCATTTTAAAGGGAAATCGCTAGCAGTTTCCAAAAGGAGAAGCTTTAGATTTTTAATTGCGAAAGCCAAGAAATGTAGGAGTCATTCTTGACTTTTCACTTTTTCTATCACCCTAAAGCCAAATCCTGGACACTCTCTCTTCAAAAATATAACCAAAATGTGATCAGTTCCTTACAGTGCTTTCACTACCTCCAACACTTCATCATGTCTTTCACTTAAAATATTGCCATGTCCTCCCAGCTATGCTCCCTAATTTTACTCTTGATTATCAAGAGCTTCTCAGACTTTATTTGCAGCTTTATCAAAAGGCACCATCAAAAAAGTGAAAATGCCAGCCATAGACTGGGAGGAAATATGTATTGTTATTTATTTATTTTAATGGAACATTTCACAAATTTGCATGTCATCCTTGCACAGGAGCCATACTAATCTTCTCTGTATTGTTTCTTTTTTGAAAAAAATTATTTCAATAGGTTTTTAGGGAACAGGTAGTATTTGGTTACATAAATAAGTTTCTTATTGGTGATTTCTGAAATTGTGGTGCACCCATCACTAGAAGAGTGTACAGTGTACCCAATTTGTAGTCTTTTAACTCCACCCTTTCCCCCTGAGTCCTCAAAGTCCAATGTATCATTGCTATGCCTTTGCATCCTCATAGCCTAGCTCCCACATATGAGTGAGAACATAGGGCTTGATTTTCCATTCCTGAGTTACTTCACTTAAAATAACAGTCTCCAATTCCACCCAGGTTGCTGCGAATGACATTATTTCTTTCCTTTTCATGACTGAGTAGTATTTTATGGCATATACATATATATATATATATATATATATATATACACACATCACATTTTCTTTTTTTTATTATTATACTTTAAGATCTAGGGTACATGTGCACAACATGCAGGTTTGTTACATAGGTATACATGTAACATGTTGGTTTGCTGCACCCATCAACTCGTCATTTACATTAGGTATTTCTCCTGATGCTATCCCTCCTCCAGCCACCAACAGGCCCCGGTGTGTGATGTTCCCCTCCCTGTGTCTGTGCATTCTCACTGTTAAACTCCCACTTATGAGTGAGAACGCAATATACCACATTTTCTTTATCTCATTGTTTGATGGGCATTTGGACTGGTTGCATATTTTTGCAATTGCACATTGTGCTGCTATAAACATGTGTGTGCAAGTATCCTTTTTGTATAATGACTTCTTTTCCTCTGTGTAGATACCTAGTTGTGGGATGGCTGAATCAAATGGTAGATCTACTTTTAGATCTTTAAGGACTCTCCACACTGTTTTCCATAGTGGTTGTACTAGTTTACATTCCCACCAACAGTGTAAAAGTGTTCCCTTTTCATGGTATCCATGCCAACATCTATTATTTTTTAATTTCTTTATTATGACCATTCTTGCAGAAGTGAGGTGGTATCGCACTGTGGTTTTGATTTGCGTTTTCCTGATCATTAGTGATGTTGAGCATTTTTCCATATCCTTGTTGGCCATTTGTATATCTTCTTTTGGGAATTGTCTATTCATGTCCTTAGCCCATTTTTTGATGGTGTTGTTTTGTCTTGCTGATTTGTTTGAGTTCTTTGTAGCTTTTGGATATCAGTCCTTTGTCTGATGTATAGATTGTGAAGATTTTCTCCCTCTCTGTAGGTTGTCTGTTAATTCTGCTGATGATTTCTTTTGTTGTGCAGAAGCTTTTTTAATTAAGTCCCATCCATTTATCTTTTTGTTGCCTTTGCTTTTAGGTTCTTGTTTATGAAGTCTTTGCCTAAGCCATTGTCTAGAAGGTTTTTCTGATGTCATCTTCTAGAATATTTGTGGTTTCAGGTCTTAGACTCAAGTCTTTGATGCATCTCGAGTTGAGTTTTTATAAGGTGAGAGATAAGAATCCAGTTTCATTCTTCTACATGTGGCTCACCAATTATCCCAGCACTATTTGTTGAATAGGGTGTCCGTTCCTCGCTTCTTTTTCATTTGCTTTGTCACAGATTAGTTGCCTGTAAGTATTTGGCTTTTTTTCTGGGTTCTTTCTTCTGTTTCATTGGTCTATGTGCCTATTTTTATACCATACTCTTTTTGGTGACTATGGTCTTATAGTATAGTGTGAAGTTGGGTAATGTAATGCCTCCAGATTTGTTCTTTATAATTAGTCTTGGCTATGTGGGCTCTTTTTGGTTCCATATGAGTATTAGGATTGTTTTTTCTAGTTCTGTGAAGAATGATGGTAGTATTTTGATGGAAATTGCATTGAATTTGTATATTGCTTTTGGCAGGATGGTAATTTTTACAATATCGAATCTACCTATCCATGAGCATGGGATGTATTTCCATTTGTTTGTGTCATCTATGATTTCTTTCAGGCGTGTTTTGTAGTTTTCCTTGTAGAGGTCTTTCATGTCCTTGGTTAGGTATATTTCCAAATATTATTTTATTTTATTTGCAGCTATTGTGAAAGGGGCTGAGTTCTTAATTTGATTCTCAGCTTGGTCACTGTTGGTGTATAGCAGAGCTACTGATTTGTGTGCATTAATTTTGTATCTGGAAACTTTGCTGAATTTATTACCAGCTCTAGGAGCTTTATGGATAAGTCTTTAGGATTTTCTGGTATTCAGTCGTATCATCAGCAATCAGAGACAGTTTGACTTCCTCTTTACCAATTTGGATACCCTTTATTTCTTCCTTTTGTCTGATTGCTCTGGTTAGGACTTCCAGTACTATGTTGAGTAGAGTGGTGAAATGGGCTTCCTTGTCTTGTTCCAGTTCTCAGAGGGTATGCTTGCAACTTTTCCCCATTCAGGATAATGTTGGCTGTGGGTTTGTCATGGATGGCTTTTATTACCTTAATAAATGCTGATTTCACTGAGGGTTTTAATCATAAAGAGATGTTGGATTTTGTCAAATGCTTTTTCTGCATCTATTGAGATGATCATGTGATTTTTTTTTGTTTTTAATTCTGTTTATGTGCTCTATCACATTTATTGACTGTATCCCTGCATCCCTGATGAACATAGATGCAAAAATCTTTTTGATATGCTATTGGATTTGGTTTGCTAGTATTTTCTTGAGGATTTTTGCATCTATGTTCATCAGGGATATTGGTCTGTCATTTCCTTTTTGTTGCTGTTGTCATGTCTTGCCCTGGTTGTGATATTAGGCTGATACTGGCTTCATAGAATGATTTAGGGGGGAATTCCCTCTTCCCAACATGCTGGGATTACAGGTGTGAGCCACCATGCCTGGCTTTGTTGGCAGTTTTCAAATTACCATTTCAATCTCACTGCTTGTTATTGGTCTGTTCAGAGATTCTATATCTTTCTAGTTTAATCTAGGAGGGTTGTATATTTCCAGGAATCTATCCATCTCCTCTAGGTTTTCTAGTTTATGCACATAAAGGTGTTCATAGTAGCCTTGAATAATCTTTTGTATTTCTGTGGTATCGGTTATAATATCTCCCATTTCATTTGATTGAGCTTATTTGGATCTTTTCTCTTGGTTAATCTCGCTAATGATCTATCAATTTTATTTATCTTTTCAAAGAACCAGCTTTTTGTTTCATTTATCTTTTGTCATTATTTGTTTGTTTCAATTTCATTTAGTTTTGGTCTGATCTTTGTTATTTCTTTTCTTCTGCTGAGTTTGGGTTTGGATTGTTCTTGTTTCTTCAGTTCCATGAGGTGTGACCTTAGATTGTGTATTTGTGCTCTTTCCGACTTTTTGATGTAAGTTCATTTAATGCTATGAACTTTCATCTTAGCACTGCTTTTGCTGTATCCCAGAGGTTTTGATAGATTGTGTCACTATTATTGTTCAGTTCAAAGAATTTTAAAATTTCCATCGTGCCTTCATTGTTGACCCAATGATCATTCAGGAACAGGTTATTTAATTTCCATGTATTTGCATGGTTTTGAGGGTTCCTTTTGGAGTTGATTTCCAATTGTATTCCACTGTAGCCTAAGAGAGTACTTGATATAATTTTGATTTTCTTAAATCTACTGTGACTTGTTTTATGACCTATCATATGGTCTATTTTGGAGACTCTTGAATGTGCTGATGTAATAGAATGTACATTCCACAGTTGTTGGGTGGAAGGTTCTGTAAATGTCTGTTAAGTCCATTTGTTGTAGGGGACAGTTGAAGTCCATTGTTTCTTTGTTGACTTTCTGTTTTGATTACCTGTCCAGTGCTATCACTGGAGTATTAAAGTCCCCCACTAATATTGTGTTGCCATCGATCTTATTTTCTAGGTTTAATAGTAATTTTGTATAAATTTGGGAGCTCCAGTGTTGGTGAATATACATTTAGAATTGTGATATTTTCTTGTTGAACTAGTCTTTTTATCATTGTACAGTGTCCCTCTTTGTCTTTTTAAATTGCTATTGCTTTCCAGTTTGTTTTGTCTGATAGAGAATAGCTACTCCTGCTCACTTTTGGTGCCTGTTCACATGGAATATCTTTTTCCACCCCTTTATCTTAAGTTTATGTGAGTCCTTATGTGTTAGGTGAGTCTCCTGAAGACAGCAGAAACTTGGTTGGTGGATTTTTCTCCAACCAATGAATTTCTCAGATGCTCTTTGAGCTTCTTGTATTTGGATGTCTAAATTTCTAGCAAGGTCAGGGAAGTTTTCCTCAATTATTCCCTTAAATATGTTTCCCAAATATGTTTTCTGCCATTTTATATCTTGTAAGTGGAACATTTAGGCCATTTAAATTCAATGTTAGTATTGGGATGCAAAAAGTACTATTCTATTCACTGTGTTATTTGTTGCCTGAATACCTTTTTTTTAAATTGTGTTGTTGTTATATAGGTACTGTGAGATTTATACTTTAAGGTTCTATTTTGCTGCATGTTGAGGATTTGTTTCAAGATTTAGAGCTCATTTTATCAGTTCTTGTAGTGCTAGTTGGTAGTAGCAAATTCTCTCAGCATTTGTTTGTCTGGAAAAGACTCTATCCTTCCTTCATTTATGAAGCTTAGCATTGCTGGATACAAAATTCTTGGCTGATCATTGTTTTGCTGAAGGAGGCTAAAGATAGCACCCCAATCTCTTCTGGGTTGTAGGGTTTCTGCTGAGAAATCTACTGTTAATATGATAGGTGTTCCCTTATAGGTTAACTTATGCTTTTGCCTCACAGCTCTTAAGATTCTTTCCTTCATCTTGACTTTAGATAATTTGATGACTATATGCCTAGGTGATGATCTTTTGCAATGAATTTCTCAGGTGTTCTTTGAACTCCTTGTATTTGGATGTCTAGCTCTCCAGCAAGGCTGGGGAAGATTTTCTCAATTATTCCCTCAAATATGTTTTCCAAACATTTAGATTTCTCTGCTTTCTCAGGAACACCAATTACTCTTAGGTTTGGACATTTAACATAGTCCCAAACTTCTTGAAGTCTTTGTTCATTTTTTTAAAATTCTTTTTTCTTTGTCTTTGGCAAATGGGTTAATTTGAAAGCCTTGTCTTTGAGCACTGAGGTTCTTTCTTCTGCTTGTTCGATTCTGTTGCTGAGAGTTTCCAGTGCCTTTTACATTTCCCTTAATCTGTCCTTGATTTCCAGAAGTTGTGGTTGTTTTTTATTTATACTACCTATTTCACTGAAACATTTTCCTTTCATATTCTGTATCATGTTTTTGGTTTCTTTAAGTTGCACTTCATCTTTCTCCAGTGCCTCCTTGATTAGCTTACTAATTGACTTTCTGAATTCTTTTTCTGGCAATCCAGAGATTTCTTCTTGGTTTGGATCCATTGCTGGTGACCTGGTATGATCTTTTGGGGGTGTTGAAGAACCTTGTTTTGTCATATTACCAGAATTGTTTTTCTGGTTCCTTCTCATTTGGGTAGACTAAGTTAGAAGGAAGATCTGGGATTTAAGGGCTGCTGTTCAGATTCTTTTGTCCTATGGGATGTTCCTTTGATGTGGTGTTCTCCCTCTCCCTCTAGGAATGGGGCTTCCTGAGAGCAGAACTGTAGTAATTGTTTTTGCTCTTCTGGGCCTCGCCACCCGTTGCAGCTACCAGGCTCCGTGCTGGTACTAGGGAGTGTCTGCAAAGAGTCTTGCTATGTGATCCATCTTCAGGTCTTTCAGCCATGGATACCAGCACCTCCTCTGGTAGAGGTAGCAGGTGAGTGACGTGGACTCTGTGAGGGTCCTTGGTTGTGTTTCTGTTTAGTGTGCTGGTTTTCTGTTGGTTGATCTCCAGCCAGAAGGGGGCACTTTCAAGAATGCGTCAGCTGTCGACCAACAGGTAGGATGCAAACTTGCCCTATGGCCATTTGGTTAAGTATTCAGGTTTCTTAGGTGGTGGGCAGGGCCATAGAACTCCTTTGTCTTCAGTTATGGGGCGGAGGTTGGGGGAGGTGGATAAAGGTGGAAAAGAAAGACCACCAGGTATGGGCAGACATAAGCATGTCTGAGCTCAGCCTCTCCTTGGGCAGAGCTTGCTGTGGCTGCTGTAGGGGATGGGTTCTCAGTCCAATGGAGTTGTATTCCCAGGCGGATTATGGCTGCCTCTGCTGAGTCACACAGGTTTCCAGGGAAGCGGGGAAAAACCAGCAGTCACAGGCCTCACCCCACTCCCATGCAGCCCTCAGTCCTAAAGGCTGGTCTCACTCCCACCATGCCCCCGCAACAGCACTGAGTCTGTTTCCAGGCAGCCAGTGACCAGGGCTGAGAACTTGCCCCAGATCACGAGCCTACCGTTTGTGAAAGCAGGCGGACTCAGTTTTCCGGTATCTCGGGGAGCCAGCAGCGATGATCCAGTTCTTCAAAGGGTCTGTGGATTATCTTGACTTTCCTCATTTTTCCTCTGGCAGTTCTTGGAGCAAAAGTTCACAATGTGAGTCTCCACACATTGCTCTGTCTATCTGAGCAGGAGCTGCAAGCTGGTTCTGCCTGCTATCCACCATCTTCTTCTCTGTATCATTTCAATTTTAGTATATGTGCTGCTGAAGCAAGCATGAAGAAATATTTTTACTATATGAATTCAAAGAAGAAATAGCCAGAATTTGTAGATTTAAAAAGCCCCATTACTCAATAATAATAGAAGATAAACAACCCAATTAAAAATATAGACTGGGCTTGGTGGCTTATGCCTGTAATCCCAGCACTTTGGGAGGCCAAGGTGGGTAGATCACTTGAAGTCAGGAGTTTGAGACCAGCATGGCCAACATGGAGAAACCTGTCTCTACTAAAAATACAAAAATTAGTCTGGCGTGGTGGTGTGTGCCTATAGTCCCAGCTACTCAGGAGACTGAGGCAGGAGAATCGCTTGAATCTGGGAGGCAGAGGTTGCTGTGAGCCGAGACTGTGCCACTGCACTCCAGCCTGGGTGACTGAGTGAGACCCTGTCTCAAAAAAAAAAAAAAAATATATATATATATACACACACACACACACACACACACATACACGTATGAGCAAAGAGTTGAATACTTCACACTTAAGATATCTGACAGCCCAAAGCTTACCAAAAGCATTATTAAGAAAATGCAAATTAAAACCACACTGAGCTACCACTACACACCCATCAGCATGATAATTTATAACTCAGGAAAAATATTTGCATATGTATTTTCTATTGTTGTGTAAATAATATGACAAATTATGCACCTGAAAACAATACATTTATTATCTCATAACTTCTGTGTGGCAGAAGTTTGAACATAGTTTAGCTGGCTTTTCTGCTTTATGATCTCTTACAATGCTGGAGTCAATATTTCAGCCAGGGCTGTAATGCTGACAGGGAAGAGACCTGCCTCTAAGCTCACATGGTATTTGGCAGAATTGAGTGTCTCTAGGCATGCTGGGTTATGGGCTTCAGTCAAGCTTAATTCCTTGCATGTTGACCTCTCCAGCACAGCAGCTTGCTTCATGAAGTATGCAGACCAACAGGAAAATAGAGCCTACTATCAAGATGTAAGTTATAACTTTGTGTCACCTAAACATGGTGGTAGTGACATCTCATCCCCTTTTCCCACCATTGATTAGAAACAAGTCATAGGTCTCACTGGCACTCAAAGGAAGGGGATTGATTGCCCAAGGGTATGAATACAAGGAGGCGAGGATTGTTAGGAATCATCTTAGGAATTGCCTACGGTCACATGGTTTGACAAAGGACTCATATCTAGAATAGTAATGAACTTCTCCATTCCATACAGCTCAATTAAAATATAGAAAACAGACTGAGAAGGGATTTCTCAAAGAAGATATCTCATAGTCAATAAGCATATGAAGAAATGTTCTACATCATTAGTCATTAAGGAAATTCAAATGAAAACCACAAAGAGGTTCTACTACACACCCACCAGAATGGCTAAATTTAAGCGACTGACAATACTGACTATTGTCAAAGAAGTCGAGTGACTAGATCTCTCCTTGTAGCTCGTGGGAAAGTTAAATGACCCAACCACATTGGAAAACACTTTGGCAATTTCTGATAAAGTTAAACACACCTACCCATGATCCAGCAGTTCCACTCATAGGTATTTCTTCTCTGAGAGAAATGAATACTGTACTTGTGTTCACACGCACACACACACACACACACACACACACACACTTGAGTTATTATAACTCCAAACTAGAAAATGCCAAATGTCCATCAATAGGAGAATAGGACTTAAAAAGTGGTATATTTATATGAAACACTACACAGCAATTTTTAAGAATAGGCTACTGATAAATACAACAAGAATGAATTTCAAAAACAGTGTACTGAGCAAAAGAAGCCAGAAACAAAATTCATATTGAATAATTTCATCTTTGTGAAAGTCAAGAGCAAGATATTTTATATATGGTGATGGAAGTCAGAAAAGTTGTTATTTCTGGGAGGCTTTGAGAGAGGGTTTTTGATTCAGAAGGAGCACGTGGAAATTTTCTGGGTGTGATGGAAATAAATGTTCACTGTATTCATCTGGGTGGTAGTTGTACAGATGTATGCATCGGTAAATAGTCACTTAAGATTTGTACATTTTCCTGTAAGTATATTTTAGCTCAAAGATTAAAACAGATTGGGAAACATACTTTGACGTGCTTTCAAATCACCTGGAGATCTGCTTAAAATGCACATTCTGATGTAGTAGACCTGGAATGGGCTTGAGATTTTGCATTACTAACCAGATGCCAGGTGGTACGGATGCTTCTAGTAATGCTGGCTCAGTATGCAGCAAGGTCCTGAAATCTCTCTCTCACTGTTTACAATTGCTGCATAGCAAACAACCCAAACTCAGTGGTGTGAAATAATTATTGTATTATGCTAAAGATTTTGTGGGTCAGTGAATTGAACAGGGCACAACAGGGTTGACCTGTGTTTTCTCTTTGAGGTATCATAGTATCTAAAGCCTCGGTTGGGAAGAGTCAAATGCTGGCACCTGAAAGCTGGGGCTGGGATCACTTGAATGTGTCTTGTTCACTCACCTGGCTGGCACCTGGGCTGGGAGCATGTGAATGTTAGAACAACTCCCTGGGGTGACCACAGGGGACCTTTCTATGGCCTTAGCTCTTATTTGAAGGCTCAGGGGTCTAAACATGAATGCTCTGAATAAATTTTTAAAGAAAGAGAGAGAGAAGAGAGAGATTAAAGAAAGGGAGGAAAGATGAAAGGAAGGAAAGGAAGGAAGGGAGGAAGAAAGGAAGGAGGGAGGAAAAAGAAAGAAAAAGAAGGGAAGAATGAAAGGAAGGAAGAAAAGAGAGAGGAAAGACAGAGAAAGCGAAGAAAGGAGGAAAGGAGAGAAAGAAGAAAGGAAAAAGAGGAAAGAAAAAGACAAGGAAGGAGGGAAGGATGGAAAGAAGGAAGGAAGAAGAAAAGGAGAGAGAAAGAGAAGGAAGAAGAGAAGGAAGGAAGGAAAGAGGAAGAGAAGAAGGGGAGAAAAGGAAGGAAGGAAGGAGGGAGGGAGGGGAAAGGGAAAGGGAGGGGAAGGGGAAGAGGATGGGAAGGGGAAGGGGGAAAGGGGTTGCATTGCCTTTTCTGACCTAGCCTTGACAGTCACAGAAAGTCACAAATTTCCCCAGATTTGAGTGAGAGAACACAGATTTTACTTTCCAATGAGAGACATGTCAGGGACACATTGTCAAAAAATATGTGGGATGAGAAACATTTTTATGGCCCTACGTGGAAAATACAATTTTCCACCTCCACAGAGCCTTAACACAAGTCTGATTAAGTTATGTATCTTCTCAAAATCCTAGACTGCCTTCCTATTTCACTCAATAAATCCCCAAACCTTTCCCAAAGCCTGTAAAGATCCAAATGATTGGCCTGGGGCTGCTTCTGTGTCTTTTGCCTGTTCTGATGTCACTCATCAGAGTATTGCCTAAGTACTCAGTGTAAAATAGATGCTCTGTCACTCTGTCATCAGTGCCTCGTGTGTTTTTCCTTTTGTTATTTGTGTGTTTATTGTTTCCCCACTTAGAAGGTAAGTTTCAGGAGAACAGCAGCTTTTTTTCTTGCTTGTTGTTGTATTAGAATGAAGAACCATGCCTAGAATACAATAAGTACTCAATACATTTGTCCAATGAGTGAATGAATGGTGCTATTTATTGGTATGGCAATCTTAGTTACTAATCTGTTGACTTCTACTTATGATAAATGAGATTAAGATTTCTGCTTCTCCATTCTCCCAACAGACACTTTTCTTCTCCCATTCTTTTAATGTAGTTATATAACAATTTATTATTGTTGTTATTACATGCTTCTGATGTGTTATTTTCAACTTGAGGGTAGATCAGAATTGACTGCAATTTTCAAAACTGCGGGACTCTACCCAGAGAGTTTTTGATTCAGTAGTTCTGGGGTGAGCCTGAGAATTTTCATTTTAATGAGTTCCCAGGTGATGGTGCTGATGACAACTATTTGTAATGTTAATATAAACACTCAAACCTAATGTAAATACTGACATTGAGGCTGAGCTTTTGGCATTTTTGTTTTTGTTGTTTTTGTTCCCTGATTTTCATATTGATTTGTTTTGTTTTGGCCTCTGAGTTTCATCTTGGAAGCTTTCTTCAGAAGATGCTTGGTGATTCCTGGGCGTATATTTATATTAAGGACTGAGGCGCTGGATAACATCTAGAAAAGTGTGTGTGTTTGGTGTTTTTCTGTATAGTGATTGGATGTCATCTTGGATTAAGTTCTCCTAAAGCAAGTGCTAAGAGAGAATTATTATGAAAGTGATCTATTAAGCAAACACCCTTGTGTCATTGTTAAGAGTGGGATTAGCGTGGCGGACAAGAGGAAGAAGGCAAGGAAGAGTAAGATTCCAGGCAAAATCCCAACTCCAGTCCAATGCGACAGGGGAACTCTAGGGTAGGGTATATGAGCTAGGCTCTCACACACCCTCTTCAGTCAGTCACTGGTTAAGTGTCACCTGAGGAAAAGGATAAGACATCTTTAGTTCTGTCTTTGGCATACAGGACAAAGAGGCTCCAGTAGCAAAAGTGCCCTTCAGATAGAGTCCCAGGTGCCAGCTCTTAGAAGCAAAAGCACACAAAGGCTTGGGGACAGGTTCCCTGTTATGATAAAGAGCATCTGAAAGAACTGCAGGTGGTGGGGTTGGTAGAGGGGCACCAACAATGTTGGCTGCAGAGGTGCTGGGAGGTTTTCTTTGGGGAGTTCTATAGGAATTTTGGGGCTATTGGACAGGGGCACATGTTTTGCAGGTCACACTGCAGACTTCCCTTTAGTCTCACTATCCTCTTTGTGTCCAGAGTCCTAGAGTCTAGAGACTTACTGGTTCAATTTTTCTACCAAATAAATCTCTTATCTCCTGCTGGTATTGCCTGGGTTTAGTGGTTTAAGTCAGAATTCAGCAATTCAATGACTCAGTGGTTTTGAGGAGATAATAGGCAAACCTCCTCAACTCCAGAGGATATTGAGGGGATGAGAAAAAAAAAAAAACAACAACTATTATAGTGAGAGCCCTGGTGTACATCATCTTTGACTCACCCAGCATGGCTAAAGGCACATGTGTTTAGTGAAACAAGCTTAACAAAAGCTGAGGCTTGAAAGAGGAAATCCTAATCCGTGGCTTCATCCAGTTGTGACATGAACCCAGACCTGAACTTTTCCAGACATAGTCACCCTATTTTTTTTTTTACCTGAAAATCTATTTCAGGGCCTCAAAAGGTCAACTTTTAGGTGCCAATCATATTTAGAGATTCTACTGTGGTATATGAAGAATAAATCAGGAACTTAATCAATGATAGATATATTGTTAGTCTGGCCATGTTAAAGTTTGAAAACATGACTATTTCCTACACAGGAAGGTTATCACTCAGATTCTTCTATGAGATGTAGAGCTCTGATTGTCTTTGAAGGTTTATTTTCTTAACTTGACATTATTGACTTCTTATATGAAAAAAACCACTTATCCCAATATCTGGAAATTCTACTAGTTGATATTATTATTCCTTAAAATCGTTAACATAATTTGTTCATTTAACCAAAGGATCTAATGGGCTTGAATTTGAACAAAAGATATGTATTAGACAGACAAATTAACATTATAGACATAGCAGTTTGCCATATTGAAAAGTATGAAGATCTGAATCAAAGTTACCAGCTATAAAATTGGGGCAATTGTGTACAAAATAGAAATAATACCTAGCTCATGATACAGCTGAACGAGACAATATCTGTAAAGCATGACGTACATATAGTGCATAGCATGTTGTAGGTTTTTAACAAGTTTCGGTTCCCTTCTCTCTATTCGCCCCAAATCTATCAGGAGCACTAATCTCTAACCATCTCCACGCTCTGATACAAAGTTCCCAGTGAAAAGCATTATACAAACTATTTGGTAACAGCTCTTTTAGAATTTGTCTAGCAAGTTTTCTAGTCTGTACCCAAAAACCGCAATTAAAAAAGGAACAAAGTATATAATTACCTCATAGTTCTATAAGACATTATGTATCATTAAATATTATATAATATTCATAGCTGTTTTTATCCTTTCGTGTAATCCCAGCAATTGGGGTAAGTATAGTGCAGTCAATACAACTACAATAACACTTAACAGGGTTTAAATAATAACTTCGACATTTTAGGAAATAGTTACTAAAATGAGATAATGTTTCTTTTAAAAATTAGACTGCATTTAATAATGAGGATGTGATCATCCTATTTTGGGGGGAATTTATGAAAAACAAAATGATGAAATTGCCCTTTTCTGGTTGTGTTTGTTGCTTTATGTTGCCTTTCCTCTCTGCAACCTCCATGCTCTACAGCGCTGGGAAAGCTGGAGAAAACCAGGCAGCCAGGAGGACAGAACCAACTTCCCACTCTTAGAAATCACCCTCCACATCCGTGAGGACTCAAAGTAAAAGAAAAATGAAAAGTCCAGGATCAACAGCAAGTCGTCACTCAGCAATCTTAGGGAGTTTTCACAGCATGAGAGGGAAGGAAGGGATAGTAGCCAAAATAGCCAATGAGTGATGATGAAGAACAAAGGGAAGGTTAAGGGATTACTGACCTCAAATAGAGAGTTGGTTGAATGAAGACAGGGCACAATTCACAGGTTAAGATGTCTGAGAGTAGAACTGCTAGTTGTCCCATGCATTACTGCTTTTTTAAAAATAATATTTTTTGATAAAAAAAGTTTGAAAGGTTTTTTTGCAAATTATAAAACAATGCAATAAAAAAAATACAGAATGCAAGCATCATTGCCACCCCTCATTTTGTATACTTCTTGCCCTTGTATTTTCTATCAGAGTTCTGGCAGGAAACAGAAGACTTGCTTGAGTTAGGAAAAACAAAAATGAAAACATGAGATGGTTTGCTTTCAAAGGAACTCATTGCAAAGGCGGAGCTGAAGGTAAGGGATCCCGAAGTGGAAGAGCTGTCACCCAAAGAGATGAGGCGAAGGTTATATGAAGCTAGAAGGAGAAAAAGTCATGTGGAACAGGATGCTTTGTGGGAGAATTAAGCCCTCCAACTTTCAGAGACACAGCCAGCATAAGACCCTCTCTCACGGGGAGAGAATCAGGATTGTAAATACCTTGACCTCTCATTTATCTTCCTCCAGTTTTCTGTGGGGCCTCTGCATTGACAGAACCCAGTAGTAAGCCAGAGGACTTGGAAATCTATTAAGGTTATCCTGTGAGTTTGAGGGAGTCTCCAAGACCACCTTTCATTCAAAAACATTGCTGAAAGCACTCACAGAATGCAGCAAAACTGCAATACTCATTGTTATGGTTTATTACACTAAAGGATGCAGGTCAAAATTAGCAAAGGGAACAGGCACAGAGGCTCATGGAACAAAGTTGAGAAGGGACCTGGGGTAGAGCTTCCAGGCGTCCTCTCCCAGTGGAGTCACATAGATGGCATTAACTACTTCTAGCAATGATGTGTTACACTATACAGATAAATTGCCTATGAAGAAAGCCCATTTGAGCTTTGGTGTCCAGAGTTTATATTAAAAGTTGGCCACTTTTATATAAATGACTGCTTTGTGGTTGAACTCAGTTGCTAGTGCCTCCAGACGTTGAGCTGTTACTGTGGCCTACCCTATAACACCATTACCAGAAACACTCTGGCATGTCCCTATCACGCCCAGGTAAACCAAGACATTCTTATCAGGGAGGACATTCCAAGGGCTTAGAGACGACCTCCCAAGAGTTAGGAGGAAAAGGACAAATCTTTCTTTGCGCAGAGTTAAATCTTTACTTCACACACTGATATAATTCAGTAAGAATGGCTGCCTATCTAAGTTATGGGGCCCAGTGCAAATAAAAAATTACAGCACCTATTCAGAAATTATTACAATTTCAGGAAGGTGACAAAAGAGTGTTAAACCAAGAGTGAGGGCCTTCTGAGCATGGGGACATGTGAACAACTGCACAGTTTATATGCTCAAGGAACCAACCTTGCAGGTCAGCATCTGCTATGGTTTGGATATGTTTTGTTTGGCCCTGCCAAGTCTCATGTTGAAATGTTATCCCCAGTGTCAGAGGTGGGAGCCTGGTGGGAGGTGTATGGCTCTTGGAAGCAGATCCCTCATGAATGGCTTGGTGCCATTCTCATGGGAATGAGTGAGTTTTCACTCTTAGTTCCTGCAACAACTGGTTGTTGAAAAGAGCCAGGCACCTTCTCTCTCTCTCTCTCTCTCTCTCTCTCTCTCTCTTGCTCTCTGTTGCCATGTGATCTGTGCACATGCCTGCTCCCATTCACTTCTGCCATGAGTGGAAGCAGCTTGAGGGCCTCCCCAGAAGCACCATGATTCTTGCATAGCCTGCAGAACTGTGAGAAACATACATCTCTTTTCTTTATAAATTACTCAGTTTCCGATATTCCTTTATAGCAACACAAATAAACTAAGAGAACCTCCATCAGACAAAGACCAGTGAGGATAAAGATGGAAAAGTTATATGGAGAGTAGGACAAACAGAAGCTATCTTACTTACCTAAGTGATATACACACATGGTTTTTGAAATTTTTCTACTATGAAACTTTAAACATATACAAAATATAACAATAGACTTGGTGTGGTGGCTCACTCCTGTAATCCTAGCACTTTGGGAGGCTGAAGCAGGAGGATCACGAGCCCAGGACTTGGAGGCCATCCTGGACAACGTAGTGAGACCTTGTCTCTACAAAAAAATTTTAAAAAATTGGCAAGGCATAGTGGTGCACGCTTGTAGTCCCAGCTACTTGGGAGGCTGAGATGGGAGGATTGCATGAGCCTAGGAATTTGACACTGTAGTGAGCTATTATCATGCCACTTTACTCCAGCCTGGATGACAGAGTAAGACTTTGCCAAAAAAAAAAAAAAAAAAAAAAAAGACTTAAAAAATAGAACAATAGTATACCCAATGTACCCATCATCAAGTTTATAAATTATCAACTCATAGCCAGTCTTTTATTCATCTGTACTTCTACCTACTTGTTCACCTCAAATTTCCAACAAATCCCAGACTCTAGATTGTTTTAACCTATAAATACATGTCTTCCAATGTATCTTGTTAAAAGATAAGAACCATTTCTAAAAGCATAGGAGCAATTGTGTTCTGAAACTGAGAAAACAATAAAAATATATGTAGTTTTTAACATAACCATAGATTTTGAGTATTTCCCATGAATTTGAAAACTATCTAAAACGTCATACTTAGGGACTGCTTACTATTTCATTTATTTATTTGTTTGCATTTAAGTCACTTCCTTTAAAACCATAGTTTAAATAATGCTAGGATAACTTCTTTTGATTGCATCCAAGGTTACTTCCTTAGCATAGATATCTTGAATGGGAAATTGACTCAAGGGATATTGATACATATTTTAAAATTGCTTTCTGGAGACCTAAAGTTGTTTTTCAATTTAAGAAAAAATTTGGGTTAGTCTCTTTGTGGTTCCATTTATTTGCTAATTGGGCATATCTGCACTCATTTATTTGGTGCTAAGTGCTATAGGGGATTGCACAGGGTGAAGGAATAAGCCCCTGCTTTTGAAACGTTTATAATCTATTAAAGTAGACAAACTATATCTACAAATAGCAGTATAGTAAGCAAATGTTCTATGAACCTCCAGGAAGAAATAGGAAAGTATTCTAGGAATTTCGAGTGATTAAAAAGCATTCCAGTTAGAATTATCAACATGGTTGTTGCAAGGATCAAACATACACTATATATCAAAGCAAGTTGAAAAAAATGAAAATATATTCACATGTGTTAGATCTATTTGGTAAACAGCTACCTGAGTTTAGAATCCTTATTATTATTATTATTTTAACTTTCATCTGTTCAATTACTGGAAAAAAAGTAAAATACTCAAAGGAGCTTGCTGTTTTGCTTCCAAAGGGCAAGCCAGGGACCCAAATAGAAACCATATATGTTCAAGGAACAATAGAAATGGTATAAGGCTATGTGATATGGTTTGGCACTGTGTCCCTGCACAAATCTCAACTCAAACTGTAATCCTAATGTGTCGAGCGAGGGACCTGGTGAGAGGTAGTTAGATTACAGGTGGGCAGTTTCTCCTATGCTGTTCTCATGATAGTGAGTTCTCACAAGATCTGATGGTTTAAAAGTGACACTTACCCCTTCACTCCCTGTCTCCTGCCACTACGTAAGACATGTCTTGTTTCCCTTCACCTTCTGCCATGATTGTAAGTTTCCGGAGGCCTCCCCAGCCATGCAGAACTGTGAGTCCATCAAACCTCTTTTCTTCATAAATTACCCAGTCTCAGGTAGTATCTTTATAGCAGTGTGCGAACGGACTAATACGCTATGTCTGTTTGACTGCTCTTATCTATAAATTCAGTCCCAGAAGTTAAGCAAACATAAGCAAGCCATTTTCTGTCACGATGACATTATGTGTGTGTTTAACTGAATAGATCACTTCTAACAGTTGTTTGGGCATTTTTACCACCTTTTCAATTGCATGCAAATTGATACTTATGGAAAAATACAGAATAACAGTGATACAAGGCAGGTGAGTCCTCAAATTGGAGCTTAGCTCAGGAGGGTTCTTGGCTTTGTCCAGGAAACAATTCAACAGCAAGTTGGTGGTGATAGACAGCAGCTTTGATAGAAGCAGCAGAGCACAGCAGCAGTAGAGGTCCTGCTCCTTGTGGAGCAGGGCTACCCCATAGACAGGGCACCCAGAGTAGCAGCTCAGAGGCAGTACTATAGTCGTATTTGTACCCACTTTTAATTATGTGCAAATTAAGTGGCAGGTTATCCAGAAATTTCTAAAAAGCAGGTAGTAATTTCTGGGTGTTGCCATGGAAAGGTGTGGCAATTCCTAGGTGTTGCCATGGCAATGGTAAACTATCATGGTGCTGATGGGCATGTCCTAGGGAGAGGTGTTTTCAGTGCCTCTTCCCTGTTTCAGTCAGCCTTCAATCTTGTCTTGTGTCAAGTCTCACCTCATACCTCAACAGGTTACGAAGAAATAAAAAAGTTCAGCTAGTAAAGTCTTAGGTGCATTTCTGCTCACAGAGAAAAGTTCCAATACATAGGATGACTGATGATGTGAAATCTGTCTCATGTCTGATAACCTTTCCTGAAGAAAATTTGATTCCCCAGGAATCTTTTAAGAGACCTCGATCACATCCTTTTCCTTACACATTCTTAGAAGATAATAATCAAATACTTCCCATAGCTAGAGAAAACAGACACAGCTCACAAGATATCATGGAATTTAACAGTTGTTAATAAATAGTGATGGAGATAAATAATTAAACTTTTTATTAAAGAAAATGGACAGATCCCACAAGAAAACTGAATTTATTCATTGGGAGGCAATTTTGTATGCCACTGAATGTGGGAAAGGAAACCCTCCAACTGAATCGATCTACCAGTCTCTGGCTTATTGTTTTGTCTTATCCATATTTCTTTTTGTAAAGGAAAAATTCTCTTGATTTTTATATAGTTTTATTAAGATATAATTCATATGCTATACAATCCATCCATTCAAAGCACACAAGTCAATAGTTTTTAGTGTATTTGTAGAGCTGTGCAGCCATCCACATTACTTTTATGACCATTATTATCTCCACCTACAGGTTAATGAAGTTACTGTTGCCTCCAGGATTTTTTTTAAAAAACATGCTTCTTCTAATAAATCAAAAATTCTCAGGCAATATAATACATAGGATTCCCTGGCATGGTGAAAAAGAGGTCACTGGACGGCAGAGCTTTTTGACAAAACCATCTTGTTATCCTTCAACTTAGTTGTTGTATTGCACTCATTATTGTTAGAGTGGCATTTTATTTTAAAGGATAACATTGCAACATCAAATTTTAACCTATTAACCTTTCACAATGACCTGACAAGGGGCCCATTGTAACACTACAATAGCAATCTGTTTACAATAATTTTATTTTTCTGAAATAAACAAAAAAGGCAGCCAAAGCACTACAGCCTCACTTTCTTGAGAAGCCAACAGCTACAATGAAGCTATTTGATACTTATATTTGTTTTATTTTGTAAAGGAACTTTAAAAGAATATGTGAGATAATCTTTATTACCAGACTTTGCAAGAGTTTATATTTGTAGGATTGTGTCTATTTGTTTCTGTTTTTTTTGTTGTTGTTGTTATCTTACTTGTATGAGAGCTTGTATGCTTGTGAGGCTGTATAAGTCCATGTGTGTTTTTAAAGAAGTCATTTTAAGAGACTTGGGAAGTGACAGAAGGTTAGTTATAGAATGATTCTAGTCAGCATGGAGAAAAGGTGAAAATAGTTTTGGTCTTTACCAGGAATAACAGCTACAATTTTAAAAAATGCAACACTTGAATTTTACCTCCTTGAGAAAGGTATTTTAATCCTTAAACAACATTTTCCTCACATATTAAAAAATAGATCTCCATTTTAAAATATTATCTCTGATTTAACTAAAGAAGAGCATCTTAATGTTTTGATATAAGTATCCAAATTAGTCCTAGGATAATTCTGAAAAATTTTCAAATACATTAATCCTTTATAAATTGCTAATACTTGGATGGTTTATAAATTAAACAAAGTAGATTCACTTCTTAAACTAAACTTGTTGGATCCATTATAAAGTTTCCTGTTGCATGACATATATATACACATGCACATATACATACATAATTTATAATATAGGTAATTAAAACTCAATTTTATTTTAAAATTTAAAACAAATTTTAAAAAGATATATGTGTGTGTGTGTGTGTGTGTGTATATATATATTTTTTTCACAGTTTTTCTGAAAAAGAGCCTATATGTTTATCTATAAATAACCTAAGTGGAGTTGGAGCATGTGCCAGAATCTCTAAATTCAATATGATGCTTACCAGCATGGTAAACCTGCTTTTATAAAATGGTTCAGGCTTCTTTTGTTTGTTTGTTTTGAGACGGAGTCTCGCTCTGTCGCCCAGGCTGGAGTGCAGCGGCTGGATCTCAGCTCACTGCAAGCTCCGCCTCCCAGGTTCACACCATTCTCCTGCCTCAGCCTCCTGAGTAGCTGGGACTACAGGCGCCCGCCACCTCGCCCGGCTAGTTTTTTGTATTTTTTAGTAGAGACGGGGTTTCACCGTGTTAGCCAGGATGGTCTCGATCTCCTGACCTCGTGATCCACCCATCTTGGTCTCCCAAAGTGCTGGGATTACAGGCTTGAGCCACCACACCCGGCCGGTGCAGGCTTCTTAAATTCAACACTTCCCTTATTCTGCAAAATGGAGTGTTTCTCTTTATTACATATGGCAAATGCACCCCACATCGGAAGATGTGACTTCAAAGTTTGGATGTTAAAATTAACATTGCATAAGTTGGCCTTATTTGATTTTTTTGCCTCCTCTTTGAAACTACTTCCATGCGAGATCTTTCCTCCTCCCTCACTGCAGTAGATTAATTGCATTAGTGGTTGTAATCCACTGACCCTCTTTGTTTCTGTGTCCTTGTCCAGTTCTGGTCTGGGGCCTGCCAGGTGACTTGCTTTGGTCAATGAGATGATTGGAGTCACATCAAGGCAAGTGGAAGCACGAAATGATGTGAACACGGATCCTCTCGTGTGCTTGCACTTCCTCCATTGACATAAAAAAAAGTATTCCAAGCTAGAGGATGAGAGATCTATATGATAGAGCCAGCTTGCCACAGCTGAGGCCATCACAAATCAATCAATAGTCATCTGATCCCCAGAAATGTGAAAGCTCAGTCAAAAATCAGCAGAGGCACCTAGATAACCAAACCAGTCTTGTGAGCAGCAGACACTTACTGCTGTATCCTTCTGAGGTTTTGTGGATGCTAGCGATTGAGCAGTATCATGGCACTAGAACAATACTAACATACTAACCTAAGGCACTCTTTCAAGAAATTGATTGTATTTGCAACTTACACAATTTGGCCAATACTTACCTTTGTGCAATCTGAAACTTTAGAGAAAAGGTCTTTACCTCTCAGATCCTTAATTTCCTCATCTATAAAATAAAATAACTGAACCACATCAGCTTCATGGTCACTTGTGCATCTGTATTATTTGATTGATTGATTTTAAAGGTGATGACTTATTTTAAATGTGCCTTTAGATGCCTTATGCAAAAGTAAATTTATAGTTCTATATTGCTGGCACATTCCTGAGCTATTTGGGGTATTTTTTTCCACTAAAACTTACTTACATAGGGCTCCCCCACCTCAATGTCCATTGTACACTCCCACCACTATAGACAGAGAGGCAGTATTAGTGGTGGTTAATCTTGCTTCCTCTAGAGCAAAACATCCTTTCTTCATTGCCCAGCTTAGAGCTGTGTAAACTTGGGCAAGTCTCATCAGGTCTCACTGTCTTCATCAGGTAATGCTGGTACTTACCTCAGTGGTTTGCTTTAAAAAAGTGAATGAGCTCATCTGTTTTATTTAATACATGCATTAAGAATTTATAATGGTGCCTGGAACACCTAATATAATTACAACTTAGCTATTGGAATAGTGATCCTTCCAATTCCCCTGGCTTAAAGATTTTGCTTAGGAACTAAAATAGTTTCTTGCCTGAGTAGGAAGTGTGCATTTTTCATAGGACCACATTTACAGGAGCGTGATCAAGATTGGAGGCCTGTTTCACCAGGAATGATACCGTGAGGCATAAATAAATCACACCCTATTATTAGCCACATTGAGAGCTGCCATAGCAGATTTTAAAAGAGCCACTGTCAAGTCTCACCTATGTCAGAAGGAGGCAGTCTGACATAGTTCAAAGAACAAAGAAAACCAGAAGTTGAAAGATCTAGCTTTTATTTCTAGTTACACATTTACTTCTGTTCAGTTAGATATTGCTACTAATACCCCTTACTGATTTGCAATGGACTCTGATGTGTCTAGACAAGTCACTTAATCTCATTGAATTGCTATTTTATCATCTATAAAAATGAAAATAAGCTGTTGTAAAAGTCCCATTGAGATATTGATAATACGCTTCTCCAGTCTGCCAGCCCTGTGCTTCTTAAACCCAGTGGCCTTGGAAGTATTAGAGTGCATTGTAAAAATACAGCTTCCACCAGAGTCGAATTTAGTCTATCTACATTGTAGAGGTAAGAAAACCTGCATTTTTAACAAGATAGTTAGAATGTGGTTTATGGACCACACTTTGAGACTCACTTTGCTGCTTCCCTTCTTTGCTATGTGGAAACATGAATGACATCTGCCATTTGTTGTCTGACATGGTAATGTGCCATTTCAAAAAGATGATGACTGAGAAGGCACTTTGAGTACAGTAAAGCCCTAGAAATATTCATTACTCTTCTTGTTAAATAAATGCTAAATGCCCCCAAGCTCCCCAGGTCATGCAGAATGCTGACTCCTTACTTAAGCAATAGGGCTTTAGGATGTCTCTAAGCAGAGTTTGTGAGCTGATGAATGGATTCTTATATTGATCTCAGGAGGCTACATGGGAATGAGACTAAAGGTGGCACCAGGCTCTCTAAAAGAAAATACTTTTCCTACTGGGTTTGTGTTTGACCTCCTCTGCATGCCCCATCTCTTTGGATGCTTACAACCACCATGTTATATAAGAACAGTGTCTTGTCGGTGTTTGATTCCAATCTGCTTTCAAATACTGGGTGCTTTGTATTTCCTTCTGGGAAGGGAAAAAGCAAACTAATCAGGAAGGTACTGCTTCGGAGCCTAGGACACTTTCAGAGATTTCTAGGGTGCTACAGGGTTTCACCCAGACGAACATGGGTCAATTTTCATCGCATAGGTCGGGATGAAGCTTGTATGGATAAAGTAACATCATACAAATGGTAACGCTAACCCTTCATATAGCTGAGTTGTGGATAACGAAGGCAAGTGAGGCATCTGAGGTTCTTGGATGAGGATGCTTCTAGCCTCTTAACGTATTTTCCTTTATCTCTGTTTTCTTCTCTTCGCCGTTCTTGTTCTCTGTAATTCTCATTTGTGTCGTCAACTTTGTCTTCATGTCGTTACTCTTTCTTTGTTTTCAGCTCTCCTATTATTTCCTTTCTTCTTAGTATTTATTTTGTCTCCCGTAGACCTGCCTCACTCTTCTGTCCATCTCTCACATCCCCTCCGTTCTCCTGCTCACTCCCTCCCCCACCAACTCTCAGAACTCCACACTGATTTTACAACTCCCCTGACAGGTCTGAAGTTTATTGAAGGGTGAGGGAGGGCACGTCCAGCCTCAGGTTGGGGAAGGGGGTGGTGGTTTCCTCCGTGGGGTTCCTCAGTCATCGCGAAAAGGGCAGACAGCTTTCTGGCTCCCGTCTGTCGAATCCCAATCAGAGGTCCATGTGCTGCTGTGGGTGTCTAAAAGCCACCTTTGGGCATAAAGGATAATAAAAACCTTCAGTCAGACATTTGAGGCAGTGTTCCAAACTGCTAGCTGCCAACTCCCCAGTTAAGAGAGGTCTGGCTCCAAGCCTCTCAAATTAACCCCTTTCCCTCCAGATCTCCACGGAGAGATTTCTACTATGATGCCTAGCACTGAAGGAGGGAAAAAAGTAAAAAGTGTGTCGATGAAAGAGAACTTCAGGCAGAATCCAAATTTCAGTGTTGCAACATTTTACTCCGTTTGGACAACGTGTGCTTCACTAAATAAGATGTTGTGAAAGGAGGGTGGTCAATGTGTTTGAAAGAAAAACATTGAAGGGTGGGACGCAGCTTTGCCTGGCTTTTTAACAGCCATGAGCTGCTTGATATTTTTGGCTTGGATATATATATGTATGAGTGTGTGTGTGTGTGTGTGTGTGTGTGTGCACGCGCGCGTGGTTTTTTTTTCTTTTTAAAAATATGAGGTATTAGGCTCTCTCCCAAAGCATATTCAAGTGAGGCTGCCTCTAAGCCACATACCTCTATTAGGGAAACTTCTCTTGCAAAAAAGAAAAAATAAATAAATAAATAAAAAGGAAGGAAGGAAGGAAAGGGACTCCCTCCCTCTGACACACTTACCTACATCCTGGTGGCATTGTGGCTTATTGTCCTCTGTCTACTTCTCTATCTAGAAGGTAGGCTATCTACTTAGGCTACTTTCTAGCTCTATCTGCTTTGGAATGCTTATGCCTGGGCCAGTGGATTCACTCCACAGCAGAAACCTTAAACATTAAATTTTAAGCCTTAAACATGGATAAAGTCGTCCTTATCCATGAGTTCTGCATCCCTGGATTCAAGCAACCATGGGTCAAAACTATTTTTAAAAATTATGCGTCTACCGAACACGTCCAGACATTTTTTTCTTGTCCTTAGTCCCTAAACAATACAGTATAACAACTATTTATATAAAATTTACATAGTATTAGGTATTACAGGTAATCTGGAGATGACTTAAAACATACAGGAGGGTGTGCATAGGTAATATGCAAATATTACTCCATTTTGTATCTAGAGTCACCATGAATTTTAGTATCTATGGGAGGTCCTGGAACCAATCCTTCATCCATACCAAGGGGTGGCTTTATATGTTTTAAAAAAAAACTCAGGTCAAAAGAGTTAGAATGTGAGACAGAAAGACAGACATATAAGACTCAGAATTCACGTAATGTTCCACTGGTGTTGCCATCTGCCTAATGGCCTGAGTTTGAATCTTAGCTCTGCAAGATGTTGGCTCTACTGTTTAATTTCCATTTCTTCACTGGTTAAATGAGGATAATAGAATAGTAGAAACGACCTCACAGGGTTGTAACAAAGACTAAATGAGACAAAATGTGAAAATGTTCACCAAGTATCTGATGCAAATTAGTTCTCATAAACAACAGTTATTAAATGCTATTTATTATTACTATTATTATTATCATGATTAGCACAGTAACTGTTCTCAGGTTCCTCAGAGGCCTATTGCTAGAGAATGGAGGAATTTCACTCTTAGACCGTTCCAGGTTGTAGTTTGATAAGCATCCTCCAGCTTAGAAGAAACATTTTTAAGTCCAGTCAATTGCCCACCATCCCTACAGTATTTTGACAGATTCTCTCTAGGTACCAATGTTCAGTGAAGAAATTAACTAGGTCTTTAAAATTGTTTCTGCTTTCAGGGAATCAATATTCAGGGTGATTACAGAGGAAGCTCTCAATGGAGATTTTGGTACACTTTGAAACAAATTCTTGTCCCAGGTTAAATTTAGACAATCACTACCCATTAATGGTTACATAAGGTAGGTTTTAGCTATCAAGAGAAGCACACCTTTGCACAAAAATATGTTTTGATCACTATTCAAAAGAAGATATAGGACTTAGGAATTTAAGTTGAAGATAGGGTAATTTTAAAAGAGACCTGTCTATATTGGAATAAATTATTCTAACACAGAATCATCAGAAATACTTTTGTAGCAATATCTTAAAAATTGCCTAAAGAATGGGAATATTCAAGATTTATCTCCTTGTAAATCCTTAGCTAATTAAAAATTAATTTTAATTTTAATCTAGTTTATGACCATTGTACTACTACTACCAAACGTCCAAGACCTTTAACCTTTAAACCACAACTGGATTTCCCTCTTTGATTCTGAGGCAATGTCTTTGGGTCTCTTAACTATCCTTTGCCTTCTCAATGCCATCTGTTTTCGTAAGAAAGATGGTGGCTTTACAAAAACATCCACATTTAGTTGTTACCCATCTTAGTTTTCCATTTGTACATTAGCAGGAGTTTTCATAACATCTTATCTTAGACAACAAATTTTAAAAGTGGGAGTGTCTAATATCAAATTGAGAAAAAAAATAGATATTTGTTGCAGAGACTTCTAGTTGGTAAGTGTCTAATAACAAATTGAAAAAAAAAAAGATATTTGTTGCAGAGACTTCTAGTTGGTAACACAGAATATTTAACTGGGAATCTTGTTGCTTCTCTTTAAGACTACATTCACTAACCTGCTGTGATGCTTGGTAAATCCAGATGACTAGGTTTTCATCAATGAAGTGTAGCAGAATTGTTTCCCCCAGATGGAATTATCTCCTCTTTCTTGATGCCTGGAATGTGGATACAGGGGCTGTATCTCTAGCATATAACTTGGGGTTCAGCGACATGCTGAATGTGTTTATATCAATTATCTATTACAGCATAACAAACCTCTCCAAACTTACTAATGTAAAATCAATCTATTTTATGATGTGTGAGGATTCTGGGGGTCAGGAATTCAAATAGAGCACAGTGGGATGGCTTGTCTTTGACCTGTAAAGCTTTATAACGGCTGGGATTTAAACTGTGAAGTCTTGAATGACTAAGCACTGGAATTCCCTGGAGCGTTCTTTAATTAAAAGTCCAGTTCACTAAGATGATTTCGAGGCTGGGCTCAGTGAGGACAGTCAATCAGAACATCTATGCATGGGCTGTCCATGTGCTGAGGCGTCTCACAATGCTACAGATTCTGAGAGTAGGTATTTCAAGAAAACCAGGCAAAGCTACACGGCCTTTAATGACCTAACTTCGGAAGTCACACAGCATTCTGTCTGCTCCACTCTACTTCTTACATGCAAATCACCGAGGCCAGCTCAGATTCAAGAGGACAGATGACTTTTCCCCACCTCTTTATTAGAAATGACCAAAGTTGTATGCAGAAGAGCATGTGGTGTGGGAATCACCTGTGGTAGTCATCACTGGAAACTTCAATGTGCCACCAGGGTGGAACAAAATGATAGGAACGTGGGCCTCTGATAGCACTGCAGGGTCGCCATAACTGCTCTGAACTGCCAACTCGCAGTGTGTGTGTGCCTGTGTGGTGTGTGTGTGCCTGTGTGGTGTGTGTGTGTGTGTGTGTGTGTGTGTGTGTAACATAAAGACAGTGAGAGAGACTTTTATCCTATTTAAACTGTTGTTATTTTTATCTTATGTAATATGTAGGCAAACCAAAAGCTAACTAATACAGTGGTCAGCGACCTCAGATGTTACCACATCAATAATCCATTCATATACAGCACCGGCTCAAACATCAACTACCAAGGAAATTAATGTAAATTAGCAGGCAAAATTCAACACCAAATCCATTGCAGTCATTAGACTAATAGCCTTTGCTTTTGCTCCACTGATTCCATTTTTTTAAAAATTTCAGATATTTATCTTAGTGGAGAGCAGTAACTTCTCTGCTGAAATGACTTGGTGGTATTTCCCATCCAGGGGTGTTGCTGATGGTGTACCAGCACGTTCTGATCCCATTTTTGGAGCTGGAACAATCTAAACTTGTATAGAGAAAGTCTTCATGGGTTTTTGTTGGCATCGGAGAAGTCTAATTACACACACCCAAATACACAGGAGAGGAATGGAAGGCTTTTCCCCATTGACTTGGAAAAGTTGGTGGTTTTGACCTGCAGTGCTTGAATGAGAGATCCAGGCTAATTATGGGATTTTATGTTTAAACAGTTATTTTTCTACAGAACACTCGTAGCACATTTGTAAGTTTAATTTTCTTTTGGATCTGTGCTTTTCATGGACTGTCTGCACAGAATTTTTTCAATTTAAGAAGGCACATCAGCTTTTATTCATCACGAATGGCCTTATGAATGATATGTTTGTGTTCTTAGGTAAAATAAAAAAGATTATTCTTGAATTATTTCAAAACTTATTTTGTAGTTGATTATATCTGTTTTATTCTGTGCCCCTAAAGATAACCAACTTCTTTGTTTGAATCACTTGTACTATTACACCTTCCTTTATAGTTTCATGAGGTCTGGCACCTGCTTTATTTTATTAAGTGATATTTTTCTAGCATTTTGCACAGTAAATATAGCTGATACTTAATATAAATAACAAATAATGAGGTCTTGTTATTATTGTTACTGGTCTTCCTTTTTAAACTCAGAGCAGATCTAGTTTACTCTTTTGTTATAGTGAATTTATATAAATTATTTCAGTGTTTTAGCAAAGAGATAAATATCATTGACACATTCTACCTATCAGATGTAGAATAATTCTGACATATTTGGTATTCTGATATATTTTTAATTGATTATTAGATCTGAGGAAGAAGCATCAGAGAATCTCCAAATTCTATTAATATAGGGAATGGAAATTTTAAATATCTTTCCAAACTAGGGTGTGCTATTTTTTTCTAAGTCACAAAGGGGCTCACTCTGCAAGTGGCTGGATTATTGTCCCTGAAATCAACATGGAAGGGGGGGGAAAAAAAAAACAGAAAAAACTGACAATATGCAGTATGCAATCTCACTTCATCCCTCCTCTCTTCTTGTCTTCTTTTCTCTTCCTTCCCATAACTCCCTTTTGCTTACTTTATTTAACCTTTCTTCCTTATATTCTTTTATTTCCCTTCTAGAATTAAGAAAAAGCTTTTATTTTCTTCTTTTTAAAAACATAACACTAAAGACATTTTCAGAGTAATGAGTGAAGACCATTCAGAAATATATTGACTAAAAAGTGAAAGTTCTTCCCCACCATGCTCCATTTCGCAATCCCACTCCTCTCTTAGGGGTAACCACTTTAAGAGTTAGTTGTGCACTTTTCTAGATATCTCCTTTTGCATTTACATAAATATATGTTAAGTGGGAATGGTTTTCGGAAAGGGAAATCAGGAGGGAATTATGAGGATATTCATTGTAAAGAAGGAGGCATCATCAGTTGAATTAGTGTAGATAAGATCAACAAGATTTTTTAAAAGACAGAATTAAAACAAGAGTAGAAACCATCCAGGAAATAGTTTGCATTCTTTTAACTACATATGCTAGGACTGACAAAAGCAAGCAAGGGATTTGACCCAAATAGGGTAAAATGCTTGGGAAAGCCACCAACTGCATAATCCATTCCCCTTTGGTCTAGCTTTGGGTCTTTCAGTTTACAGTAATCGCATTCTAGTTAGATAAACCACATACAAATGCAGCGAACAGTAACTGGATGAGGGCGCAGTCACAGACTCTGGTTATCACATTCCTTTCTTTCTGTCCTCTCATCCTTCTCACAGAAATTACAACCAGTAAATTTTTTTCTTTTCTTTTCTTTCTTTTTTTTTTTTTTGAGACGGAGCCTCACTCTGTCGCCCAGGCTGGAGTGCAGTGGTCGGATCTCAGCTCACTGCAAGCTCCGCCTCCCGGGTTTACGCCATTCTCCTGCCTCAGCCTCCCGAGCAGCTGGGACTACAGGCGCCCGCCACCTCGCCCGGCTAGTTTTTTGTATTTTTTAGTAGAGACGGGGTTTTACCGGGTTAGCCAGGATGGTCTCGATATGCTGACCTCGTGATCTGCCCGTCTCGGCCTCCCAAAGTGCTGGGATTACAGGCTTGAGCCACCGCGCCCGGCCTAAAATTTTTTATTATTAGGGAATGGGGAATCCTACCCCACTCTCCAGAGGAAATCCTATTATGTGATAATCTCCCCACTTCTTGCATATTCCTGAGCAGATTAAAAGGAATTCATGGTCAAAATCAGGAAGAGATCACCAGAGGAGTGTCTGCATTAGAGGACTCCCTTTGCTCATGAACCACAGTGTTCACATAAAAAATTGTCTGCTCCCATTTTCATAAAATTAAAAATTAGTTACCTCAGAGACCTAGATGGTTTAGAAACATCATTGTTCTAATTCCATGTATATTTGGTAATTTGTGGCAGGAGTCATCAGCTAAAATGAGTAAGGGCATCTCATTCTACTGAAAATGGTCAATTATGTTTTGTTAATGGAAAAATATGCGTACACTTTTGTTCGCAGACACAGCTTATGCAGATAGGTAACAGATAACCCGGATCACAATTTCTTTGTCTTCATGAGGTAGTGTGTTAGTTTTAATATACAACAACCGTGACCTTAATTGTAAATGAAGATAAATATCTATATCTATGTACATAAATGAGTAGATAAGTCTATTTATATAAATAGAGATCTAGCTAGAGGTAGATGAATTAGACAGAGATAGGTATACAGAGAGATGATTAGATATATGATGGATAAATAGATAGATAATATAAATGGTCTGTCTACTGGAGAAAGACATTTTTAAATATACTTCTTCCACACTTGGGATTTTTCCTTTTGAGTTTTTAATCTCTCAATATAAATTTTCATCTACAAACAAAGAAACTGTTCAAGAAAGGTCCCCATTTTATGGCTTGATACAATGATATCAGCCAGGATGTATTTTTAGAAACCTTTATTGAAAAGGTGATTGGGGGCCAGGCGCGATGGTCATGCCTGTAATCCCAGCACTTTGGGAGGCCAAGGCGGGCGGATCACGAGGTCAGGAGATCGAGACCATCCTGGCTAACACGGTGAAACCCGTCTCTACTAAAAAATACAAAAAATTAGCCGGGCGAGGTGGCGGGCGCCTGTAGTCCCAGCTACTCAGGAGGCTGAGGCAGGAGAATGGTGTGAACCTGGGAGGCGGAGGTTACAGTGAGCTGAGATCCGACCACTGAACTCCAGCCTGGGCGACAGAGCGAGACTCTGTCTCAAAAAAAAAAAAAAAAGTTAAACTGACACCTCCTCTTAAGAAAGGTTGACTCAATTTTTGTCTAGGTGTACTATAAATTATTTGATAACTTCCCTGGCCACAATGTTTCATCTGGGGGTTTATTAGAGACTCTAGCTAGTCAGAGAGAATTTCTTACTCTTATTCTTTGCTTTTCTTCTGAAAGGTATATATAGTGTTTTGTAAGAACTTATCAACTTCTGAGCTGAACTGCTTTTCAGAAATGTTCATGGGAACCTCTGTGCATTTTAATGTTTATATTTTATCCACTTTAACAAGTCTAGAGGTCTTATCTGGATATCCACATTGATGCTTTTCTTTATTATTTTGGCTGTGGATAGCATTTGTGTTTTGTTTTGTTTTTCTCTCTTTCAGGTTCCCATCATTTGTGTGTCTTGCTGACAAAAATTAAGTACATCTCAGGCTTCCACCCATGAGTCCTTCATTTTAAGCAAAATAAAATCTACAAGGAAAATCATGACTATATAAGATATTTTGGTTTCAGCGAAACTAGACATTTACCAGACGTTGGGCACTTGAAGTCTTCCATCTGTAATGTAGTGTGCCTTGATTTCAATTTTCACATCTGTTACTTAGCTGAGTACTTATTCCTTCTATTCTTCAATCAGCTCATCTCTTAAACAGAGATAAAAATAAACCGATTCTCATCGGTTCCTGCTTCACTTCTTGCTGCTTTTACTCCACCATCCTAGATTACACCTCCTTAATAAGCATTCAGCTCTTAATATTTGCCTCAGGCTTGATTTTCTGTGGAACCAGGGCCAAGTAGAAGATTCCCTAGAAGAGAGGTTTCCTGATCTATACATTCATAGAATATGAAACAAACTTGTGCAAATTATAGTTGTAAGTGGTCATTTTATAAAGGAGGACATTGAAAAAGTTAAGGCTTTAACATCTTGCTCAAAGTCCAAGGACTTGAACTCCAAATCTCCTTGATTCCAATTCTAACATATTTTATGCCATGTCTAAATGTGTTGCATCAGAATCACTTGGTGGTTTAACTTAATGTAATTTAATTTCCTGTACCTGAATATTACCCCAGGAATCTTGAAACAAACTGGAGTGGGTGGGGGGCCTTAGTCTTTATTTTTATCAAGAACTCATGTTGATCCCAATAAATAATAATCTTCAGAGACAGTAGTCCAATGAGAAACATATCAAAAGCAAAACAAATAATATAAAGCAATTTTATGAATGAAAATCCCGTGTAAAAATATATTTCATTTTGTAGGGTCCCCACTCATGTAAAAACTCACAATTTCTAATTACATGTGGCTTATTTAGAAGGGTAGCATTTTCAGTGTAATATAACTCTAGGTTCTTAACTGAATGTGATGCATTATGCTGATGTTCTTTTAAAATGGAAAAAAGTATCTCATGCCAGTTAGAATGGTGATCATTTAAAAAGTCAGGAAACAACAGACGCTGGAGAGGATGTGGAGAAATAGGAATGCTTTTACACTGTTGGTGGGCGTGTAAATTAATTCATTGTGGAAGACAGTGTGGTGATTCCTCAAGGACCTAGAACCAGAAATAACATTTGACTCAGCAATCCCATTACTGGGTATATATCCAAAGGATTACAAATCATTCTACTATAAAGACACAAGCACACGTATGTTTATTGCAGCACTGTTCACAATAGCAAAGACTTGGAACCAACCCAAATGCCCGTCAGTGATAGACTACTGGATAAAGAAAATGTGGCACATATACACCATGGAATACTATGCAGCCATAAAAAGGATGAGTTTATGTCCTTTGCAGGGACATGGATGAAGCTGGAAACCATCATTCTCAGCAAAACATCACAAGAACAGAAAACCAAACACCCCCATGTTCTCTCTCATAAATGGGAGTTGAACAATGAGAACACATGGATACAGGGAGGGGAATATCACACACCGGGACCTGTTGGCAGGTGGGGGGCCAGGAGAGGGATAGCATTAGGAGAAATACCTAATGTAGATGATGGGTTGATGGGTGCAGCAACCACAATGGCACATGTATACCCATGTAACAAACCTGCACGTTCTGCACATGTACCCCAGAACTTAAAGTATAATCAAAAAAGAAAGTGGAAAAAAGCAGAACGATTGCACTCAGGAAGCACAGAGTACTTCATAAACTACTGCCAACCTTCATTAAGAAGATTCTTTTTTAAAAGATATCAAAATACTTGATATGAAGGAGAGTACGTAAGAATAAATATTTCAGTGGGAGACTACCAGGGATTTAATTATTTATAATCTTGGAGTAGCATGGTAATAATCCTAGAGTATCAAGAGCAAAGCCAGACTTACATCTATATTATGAATATTTAAGGCTAACAGCTGATTTTGATGACCTACTTCCATAGTAGGGACCAGTTATATTGTAATGAACCGTGAAGATCTGAGATCTTTTTCCTACTCACAAGCTTGTAAGTAGCTTACAAACTATGTGCTGGTTGAAAGCATCCAACTCTTGGGTCAGAGATGAAAGATAGTTCATTACTTACGGCAATAATAGGAGCCATAGTACCAGCATTTTTGCACAGGCTCTCTGAGCTCCGATTCCCATAAGGCGTAATAAAAGAGGGCCGCATAACACTTACACACAGTGAATCCTTTTGCAGGGGAAGAATTCTGAGCTTAGGGACTCTGAATCTTTTCTAATGAGCAGTAAGCATGTCTGCCTTTTACTTTAGTGGGAGACATTGTCTTTATTATACCAGATATTACCCATGCCTGTCTATTGCTCCAGACAGAGACATCTTACACTGCAAAGTTGTTTTTTGTACAGACTTCCTTGAAAAGATAGTCCAGAACAAAGGGCAGTTAGTGACTCTACTTGCAAGACATGAAAGAATGTGAGAGGCCTATGGGGAATTGTCTCTCAACACACATCCTCTTGGATAACGATACAGTTGCTTTATCATTCCATAGGATGATTCTTTCATCATGCAAATAAGTATTCAAAAGAACACCTTTCAAGACGTGCCACAGTTCTTGCAAGACCCAGAATGCATTTTAGCAAACTAATGAGAGTAAGGAGAAAAAGTTACCATTCTTCTAAAAATGGTACTTTGATGGGAGAAAAGGAAGACTTCATTGTTTCCATAGTTATTTTGGTAAGGGTCCATTTTTTTCCTTTCTTCATCTCTCCGTAAAATAATGGACAAAGAGCTGCAATTCTGATACCCTGGACAATAAAGAGCTTAGCAGACAAAAGCAGTGAAGAATCACGGTAAAGCTGAGTTGTGAAATCAGACAAAACGGCTCAAATTTAATCTCTGATTCTTACGTGGTGTGAGTTACTGAGCTTGTTGATACTCAGGTTCATCGACTTTATTACAAAGATGACAATACCTACTTTATAGGATTATATGGACAATGTATAGACAATGTTGATTGAAATGCATCACATCTGATGCTCATAGTCGGTAATATTCATGGAAGCATGTAAAGAATTTCATTTCTTCATGGAGCGGATTGGAAGTGGCCTCACCAGCATGTCTTGCATCATGCAGATAAAAAAAACAGAAATACGGAAAGTTTGAAGGAATTGTGTGATATTGCACTGGGGTAAAAGTCTTTGCCACTGCTTGGGTCTGCTTAGACCACACATACACCTTATTTAGTTTTTCCATGATAAATTATTTTTATAACAAGGACTGTTGTGTGACTTCAATCCATACCTACTATTCATACCAATGTGGGAGAGCAACTCAGGGGAACCAGTGGGGAATGTGTGAGCACGAGCCAGCACAACAGGATGCTAAATCAATCAAAGAGTTAATGGTAGTCAGTTCTAATTAACCAGATTTTAAAGACCTTCTTTTAAAAAAAATATTCAAGTGTAACAGCTTGAAGTTGGAGACTCAAGCTCTTGAGATATAGGTACCTCAAGATAAGCTCTGTTTTTACTTGTGTTAAAAATTAGAAGAGAGAGAATTCAATTTTCCCCAAACAGTTGTCATTTTATTTTCTCTGCTTTTACCCTTTTACTCTTAACCACCAATATATATGTTCTTAAATGACATTGTGTTTCTTTTTTCTTACGTAATGCTGCAGCTGATTGAGTCTGTGGGCATCTGCAATTCCTGTCTAGGAGGTTTTGTTGCTACTCCCTCACATTAATGTATTCATAGGTATGGGTTTGTATCTTTATGTGCATATCATGGTTTTAGTAGCAGTAGGAAGAAGGGTGTGTGTATGTGTGTTGCAACTGTCCACCTCCTGCTAGTTGAGACTTTAGTTACGTAGAGGAGGAGGATTTTTGGCACACTTTCCTCTAAAGAAAACACAGTCTGATTTGAGGAGTGCCTACCTCTTACAAGGCCTCGATTGTGTGAGAATGCCAAAAAAGAAACAAATGCAGTTTAATTGCGTCGGATGCTTAGTGACTAGTTCACAAATCTTTTATTTGTTTTTAGAAGTGCTGCAGTGGCACTAAAATTTGTGTGTGTTCAGGGAGATGCAGACGTAACTTACAGTAGGACTTAGAAGCCAGCATAATTACCTGGGCTCCTGTCAACCTAATAAACTAATAGAAGGCTTAAATAAAATCAGGAAAGGGCAAGGATTTAAGAAACTTAAAGAATGAGACTAGACATTGGGTCCTGTTAAATTTTCTTTATGTATGTATTTGAGAGGCCAATGGTCCCGTGGAATATGAATTATACATTTCAAACTTGAAAATACTTAAACTCTATGTAGGAGTTTAAATATTTGTTTAAGGTTTTGGAACCAACGTACCACTCTTACGTTTAAGTTCAAGGTTTTGGAACCAACGTACCACTCTACGTTTTATTTCAGTCACGTAGGAGGCTCAAGGACATCTCTCCTGCATAAAAAGAAAAGGCTAGAGTTTTCTTACCATGCATAAATGCTGAGAAGAAACATCTCCTTAGTAGAACGTCCCTGTCCACTTACAGATAACTGTGGGCACACGTGTCATTTGTTTTATTGTCTATAACCAGGGAAACCTTGGAAAACCCTAAGAAAATTTAATAGCTGTGAATAGCTACTGAAGAGTGTATTTTAATAATGCAAATAATTTACTTAGTGAGTATATTCACTAAACTAGGAAGCTTAGAACACATTTCCTATCTGATAAAATCAGCCTTTTATACTTGAGATTTTATTTAAAAATTTTAGGATAATACATTTAGAACTATTTAGTGTTGGAACCATGGTTCCTGAACTACAGACTGCAGGGAAGGCCTTTGAGAAATGTTTATATTCCAGTAGGAGAAAAGAATGGATCAATTACCAACTATGTAAATGTATGCATGTGTGTAAGTGAATCTAAACGTAAACTTCTGATTGTTCTTCTGACTTGCACTTTCCATGTAACTAATAACCAAATTTAATAAATATGAGTCATTTGTTCTACACAGAATATAATGAGTCTATTTAGAATGAGATTCTTAAAGTCATTTGTATAACTGAGATTGTGACTGTGGTATATTTTTGTCTTTCTCCATTTCCCTTTTTAATAATAGCATCATTGATCCAATCGTCCATTCATTCAATAACATTCAAGTGCTTAGTATATTCCAGGAAATATGCTCTGTGTTGGAAATAAAAATAAGACCAGGATGTAGTCCTTTCCTCAAAAATGTCAATGATTAACAGGAGACTCTGATGTATAAATAAATTAATTAAAACACAATGCTAAAAATGATATAAATAAGTAAATGTTTAATGTTTAACGGAAATTCAGAGACAAGATTTCACTCAACCATGATGGAAATGGGAACTCTTACGATGGAGATGACATTTGGGTTGGATCTTGAGTTACCAGGGCAAGTTTGCCAAAGGAAGAGTGGAGAAAAATGTGTTAGACATATAAAATAGGCAAAGTTCGCTATAAACTCACTTCATTATAAAATGCTCCAAACAGAACCACGTAAGTTGGATTTAAACGACTCCTATTATATAGTTCTGTGGTATAATTTTAGACAGCGGTTTCCTACTTGACACCTCCCTTCTTTGGCACAGTCTACTATTGAAGCCTACATATTTCTGATTCTGTTGTCCTGCCTGTAGAATTTTGTGTGTGTGTGAGGTTCCTTGAAGATACATGGCCATGCCTTATTTGCTTTGCATCTCTCATACCCACTACCATACCACCAGTATAGCGGGTGCTAAGAAATAATATGTCCAGTAAAGACATAAAGGAATAATTACTATAGCTCTCAAAATCCCATATAGGAGAGGTCTAGGAATGAAAAACGGATTAGAAGTGTGGTTAGGGGAGTTGTTGTAGAGCTTTCTGCTTAGCAATCATGCTGATTTCACATAGGCTGTGGCTTTAGGGGACGGGAACTGGTGAAAATCAAATGCCCTTCTGTAGCCACACTTTGGCCTTGCCATTGGGATAAGCAAAAGATTGAGTTAATAAACAGGCATGACTTCCTTTTCATTTTTAAAATATAGAATCTAGAAGTAGGGTCTGTCAAAGCGTAAGAGAAATGAGAAGTAATGAAAAGGTTTTCATCAATGCCCAATGAATAGTGGAAAGCTAAATGCAAAATGGCAAATTGTGAATACTGTCTGGTATCATTTGCTATAAAGCTATCTGAAGCCCTTTGATTAATTCCTTCATTCTATGACTGTGCATGAGACAAATCAAATATTCTTGTCACCAAGCAGGGCAGAGAGAGGCTGAAACATCCAGCCAATTTAGCCAAACTAAAGTATACTTGAAGTCTAGATTTTGGCCAAAGTTGTAAGTGAAAATATCCAGGATAAAAATCATATATAGTAAAGAAGTTTTTCATCTGAATTTCATGTAACATCATAGATCACTAAAGCAAAAGGAATTTTAAAATCTAATTTGCTTTCCACAAGGGATTGGGAAACCTGGCAGGATTTTGGGTTCTTCGAGTGTCTTGAGTTATTTCTTAAATATTTTGGGTTCAATAAAATCCAAAATGCATTTTGCCCTTGAGCACTTTTCCCCTTAATTTTGAAACCCATGTGTAATCTAAAGGAAATGTAATCCATATGTTTCTGATTCATTTACACTTAACTCATCAAAATATTTTTCTAGGAGCTATTTGATGTTGAAGAAGCATTTTGAGACTTTTTAATAAGCTTTTTAACTGCCCCCCCCCACCTTAAAACAGAAGGCCATGTTTTGCCAAGGTGAAATAAGCCCCAATACCAAAATATTTGGGTTCAGTTCCAAACTTTCTGAACCACAGAACTTAAGATAGGTTCTCAACATATCCAGTTTTTTCTTCTATCCCATTTTCTGGGGCTGGTTGAGCATGTAAAATTCAGCAGCATTGCTTAAGAGGAAAATGGGACTCCTGTGACTTTACCACAGAATGAAGAGGAAGGATTAAAATGGTGAGCTAACAAAGTTGTGATGTTAACACAAAAACAAAATAAAACAAAAAAAAAATAAAGGTTAGCTTTCATTGGCCATTGCTTCAGTTATAGGGGTACATACAGGGTTGAGGCAAGCAACTTGTTTCAGTCAGGATCATAGTGAAGATTGCCTAGCTGCCATATTTTTGTTGTCCTTGTTTTGGAAACCAAATGGAAAATTATCAATGACTTTTTCAAACGTTCCCAAATATAAACTAAATTTCCGAATGGACTGATCTTTGCCATACATGGACGGGTCCTGTTCTCCAAATTCTCCATCACCATTCTTAGTTGCAACGCTTGTAAATCTGGAGTTTTATAGTTTCACATTCAAAGCTCACCATAATTCTAGCCCGAGGCACTCTCTGTGTTAATGTCCACTGGTCTCCAGCACAACCGTGACTTCAAAACAATCAGACCACGTGCCATTCCTTCAGCAAATGTTGTTTTGCTGCATTTGCTCATGACATGTTCACTGTCTTCATTTCCACTGTATACGTATATAGAAGCTTCCTTGGATCACCACAGGCAGAAGCATTACTTCTTTTGACTTCATTGTTCCTGATCACAATTTCTCAACTGTGATATTATTGAGAAATTGGACATTTTGAACAATTGTTCTTTTTTATCTGGACATCTTAGCTGTTTGTCCTGCGCCTTGTAAGTGTATATACCCAAAGGATTATAAACCATTCTACTATAAAGACATATGCATGCGTATGTTTGTTGCAGCACTGTTCACACTAGCAAAGACTTGGAACCAACCCAAATGCCCATCAGTGATAGACTACTGGATAAAGAAAATGTGGCACATACACACCATGAAATACTATGCAGCCATGAAAAAGAATGAGTTTATATCCTCTGCAGGGACGTGGATGAAGCTGGAAACCATCATTCTCAGCAAACTAATACAAGAACAGAAAACCAAACACTGCATGTTTTCACTCATAAGTGGGAGTTGAACACATGGACACAGGGAGGGGAACATCACACACCAGGGCCTGTTGGAGGGGTGGGGGGCTAGGGGAGGGATAGCATTAGGAGAAATACCTGAAGTAAATGATGGGTTAGTGCAGCAAACCACTATGGCACATGTATACCTATGTAACAAACCTGCATGTTCTGCACGTGTACTCCAGAACTTAAAGTATAATAATCATAAAAAAAGATTCAGCATCTTTTGTCCTTTCCATCCTCTTGTTTCCAGTAGCACTGTTACAGCAATTGAAGATGCCTCCAGATATTGCCAAATGTCCCTGGGGAGGGGAATAAAATTGCCCCCAGCTGAGAACCACTGCACTAGAACTTTACTGATGCCACCTCTTTGGACAATCACAAGATTGCCTTATATGTAGATGCATACATTGGTATACATTTTAAGCTTCTGGGAGACAGGGAGAGTATCATGCTCAACTTTTTATTCAGAACAGAGCATTCATCAGTGATTTGTATAATCTGTTTTTTATGTTCAATATTTGTTAAACGAAGTGCTAAAGTTAAAATACTTAGTCTAATTCTGTTTTCTGCTAGAATGTAACCAAGCTCTGCTAGAATGTACCCCTGCCTCTGTAAAGCTCCTCTCCATATCCCTATTTTGTAGTCATGGTCTTTTTTTTTTTTTTTTTTTTTTTTTTTAACGTTTATTTTAGGTCCTGGATACACATTAAGGTTTGTTACATAGGAAAATTCATCTCAAGGGTGTGGGGGGGTTGTTGTACAGATTATTTCATCACCCAGGTATTAAGCCTGATACCCAATAGTTATTTTTCCTGCTCCTCCCCCTCCTCCTATCCAGAACCTTTGAGTATACGCCAGTGTCTGTTGTTCCCTTCTTTGTGTCCATGAGTTCTCATCATTTAGCTCCCACTATAAGTGAGAACATATGGTGTTTGGTTTTATGTTCCTGCATTAGTTTGCTAAGGGTACACGTGCATGCAAATGTTCACTGCATCACTTTTCACAATAGTAAAGACATGGAATCAACCTAAATGCCCATCAATGACAGAGTGGATAAAGAAAATGTAGTACATATACACCACTGAATACTATGCAGCCATAAAAAGAATGAGATCACGTGTTTTGAGGGAACGTGGATGGAGCTGCAGTAATTATCTTAAACCCGACTATTTCAGGTCTTGGTTATCCTATAATAACCACTCTATGGACTTCTTTCCTCCCAGCTCTTCTGCAGTAAAGGAAAGAGAAGTATAATACATATTGTTTTTCCAATAGAAAGTTAAAATCTAAGTAATTTGGAAATACCTATAACAGTATGTACATGAAAGTTAGAGAGTAAGATGGAAGTTATTAGTAGGATTTCCAGATCCAGCAAAATAAAATGCAGGATAACCAGTAAAATTTGAATTTTAGATAAAGAACATTTTTATTCATACAAGGTATATCCCCTGCAATATTTAGGATATGCATATGCTAAAGTTATTCATTGTTTATCTGAAATTTAAATTAAACAGAATTTGTATTTTATTTGGCAACCCTAGCTATCAGTGTAGGGATTCCAGGAAGGGCTGAAATAACCATAGCAAGGTATAGGAACAGGAAATGCCATGATTTGTTTACATAAATTAGAGATGGGTCAGTCTTTAGAGGAGGATGTATATTAGAGAATACCATAAATATGATTGCCTCTAGAGGATGGAGGCATTTGATAAAGTTGTGTGATACAGATTCATTTACATCTGAAGGAGAAAAATATGGGAATGACTTTTCTCACCTCCTGTTCTCAGTATCCATTCTTTCTCATGTGTTGCTCTCCACAGGTGAAATTTCCACAGTCTCTAGACACCTTATTTACATCTGCATATAACATATTTGCAGTTGTTTATTACCTCTATGTCGCCCCCCTTTTCAGCTTTATTAAGATATAATTGGCGAATTAAAATTGTGTATATTTACAGTATACAATGTGGTGTTCTGAGATATATATATGCATATACACATGCATAGATATTTAATCAGAAATGATGAACATATTTATCCCTTCATATGCCTATCTTTTTATGATAAGAACATTAGAACGTTTAAGATCTCTCTGAACAATTTTTAAGCATATAATGCATTATTTTAAGTATAAGGAATGACACCAGTATCAACAACCACAAGACCAAATACATCTGTTCTCCAATAAAACAAACTGAGGGTCCTTGGAGAAATGACTCTTTCTAAGGTGGAGACAAAAAATAAGCCTAAAGCATCTCATCATATCAGAAAACAAGAACTGCTTTCACAGAATGGAAAATAGAGATAAAAGCCAGCCAAAGAGCTCTGCATGTCCAAAGCTGGAACAAATTGGGCAACAAAATGAATAACATCATATTGGATTATAACCCAAAGTATGAAATATTCATGATTCCACATTGATATAAATACATGATTGAATAAATAAATAAGTAGGGGAGAATAGACCTTTCTCCCTTGCAGGAGAATTCTAAATAAATCATGTAGATACTCTGCCCTCAAAAAAGTGGAGCATCACACTCCAATTTTTTAATGTGGGCTAAGCATAATGACTTCATACCAAAGAGGGGGAAGGGGAATAACTTTATAGTAAGAAAAATCGAAAGACTCTACAATTAAAACCAGCGGCGCTAATTCCTGTTAACACTGTGTACCCTTGATGCAGTGTAGTGAAAATGATAATTTATCCCTGTGATTTTCCCTCCCCAAACCCAAAACCCCAGTCCTGTCGTGAGGCAAACATCAGAAGGATATTCCACAGAATACCAGGCCGGTATCAAACTGTCAAGGTCATCAAAAATGAGGAAAGTCCAAGACATTGTTACAACCAAGAGGAGCCTGGAGAGTTAGGATGACTAAATGTAATGCGGTGCTGTAGGTGGGATCCTAGAAAAGAAAGGAAAGAACCTAAGACAATCAGAATAAAATGTGGAGTTAAGTTAATAATAGTATAACAACATTGGTTCCTTAGTTTTGATCAGTGTTCCATGCTAACGTAAGATGGTAACATTTGCAGAAACCTGGTACAGGGTCTATGAGAGTTCTCTATGCTATCTCAGCAACTTTTCTCTAAATCTAAAAGCTGTTACAAAATAAAAATTTATTTTTGAGAGTGAGCAAGCAAGTGAGTGAGTGAAAGACACTGTGAGAAAGACTGGGTAGTGAAGCAGTGAGGTAGGAAGAAAACCAAGAGAAGTAGGTACCATCAGGGAAGAGTGTTTGGGGATGAGAAAATGATCAAACCTGCCAAGTTCTGTCAAGAGATTTGTTAAGATGAGAAATGATGATTTCCCCCTGAGTTTATCTGAGAAGGGCTTATTTGTCAGGATGATTTCAGTTAAAAAGACAATCACTTACTTTCAACTCTTTTCAAGCAAAAAGAGCATTTGAGTGGAGTGTTCAAGAAGTTATTCAGGTCAAAGGAAGATCTGTAAAATGCAGGGCAACCCAAGGACTGGAAATGGAAACTCACCTGGCTTCCTGCTCCCCACATCAGTGTCTGTGGGGCAAGGAATGAGGCCACAGGCTGCTATGGAGTCACATCCTCTGAATCACTCAGGATGAAGCAGGGACTGGTTCAATCACTGTAGCCAGAGTTTCGTAAGTAGTTCACTTTGGGTCATCTTTTCATCTGTACATTCAGGGGACAAAGGGTCTGTTAAGGACATCTGGAATAAAGTGTTTAGGGTAATAGTAATGAGAAAAAATTAATCATCGCAGGCAGTTATAATCCAATACTGTGTTGTTCATTTCGTTGCCCAATTTGTTCCAGGTTTTGCCACAGGTAGCTCTTTGGCTCGCTCCTATCTTCGCTTCTTAAAAAGCACTTTCTTACTTTGTGATATGACAAAATGCTTTAGGCTCATCTATATTCCCTGTCTCAGCCCTAGAAACAGTCATTTCTCCAAACCCTAGTACCTTTGATTGGAGAAAAGATTTAGAAACTAAGATCTGTGTGGTGTGCGTGGTTGTTGATACTGGTGCCATTGCCTCCAGATGCTCTCAGCTAACAGAGCAAGGAAATATATGTGTGTATCCTAACCTATGTATGTGTATATATATATTTGTATCCATGCATCTGTGTCTATATTAAGCTCAAATTAGTTCATACCAAAGTTTCCAACTTGAATCCATTTTTACATGGGTTATTCTTTCCATCTCCCTTTGCTTGTCTGTAACCTCCCACTGCAACTGTGAATAACCTGGTTCCCACCATCCACCACTCACTTCTTAATTGTTTGCTTTCAGTATACATGCTTAACAGTTTCAGAATTGCTTACGTGTATTCTTGTGGGAAACAACTTTATCAACTAGAGTACAATACTTATGTACAGTTCCCTTTGCTTTTATTCTTATGGATTCCATTCATTTCCAGATTATTAGACTAGCACCTTTTCCTCAAATCCTTCAGTGAAGTTTTTCCATGTGCTTTTTATTTATTCATGTATTTATTTGATTTTTTATATATTTTTTAAATTTTACTTTAAGTGCAGGGATAGAAGTGCAGAATGTGTAGGTTTGTTACAGAGGTATATATGTGCCACGGTGGTTTGCTGCACTATCAACCTGTCATCTAGGTTTTAAGCCCTGCACGCATTAGCTATTGTCCTAATGATCTCTCTCCTCTTGCCCCCTACCTCCTGACTGGTCCTGGTATGGTATGTATTGTTCTTCTCCCTGGGTTCATGATATATACTTTTTAATGCAGTTATTTTTTTTTTTTGTAACAATCTGCATTTCATCCTGGGATCCATGACCTGTTAAACCCATTTCCAACAACAACAACAAAAAACTGCCAGTGCAGCATTTTGGAGGCAAAGGGGAAATGGGTTAAGTTACTCCTTTTTTTTCAATTTACATGCACTAAGGTTGGCTTTTTCTATAATAGTTTTCTAAGAGATTTGAAAATTCAATTGTCATGAATTTACCATTACAGAATTATACAATAGTGTCACCATCCTAAGGAACCGCCTGTGCTTAACTTGTCTCATATTCTTTGCCGGATTCTTCCCTTCTAGTACTCTAAATGTTGAAATGGCACTAGGCTCATTCCTGAAGCCCTTCTCTACCTTGTCAATACTCACTTCTTTGGTGACCTAATTTAGACTCAGATCTTTAAATGCTATCTGTACTTTGATGACTACAAATTTTATACATCCAACCCCAATCTTTTCCATGTCTCCTCAAATTCTGTCTTGCATGCCTAATGGGCATTTAAAACTTTGCAGACCTGAAATGAAATTCTTCATATCCACACTCTCATTCCAGGTACCAAATCCATAAGACAATCATTTATCTTCTTTAATGCCTCAGTAGTCTTCTAATTTGTTTCTGACATTCACATTTCTCTTCTAAAAACTATTCTGTATAGCACCCAGCGTTATCTTTATGAAAACATGAATCAATTCCTGTCTTAAATATTCAAGCCATCCAATAGCTTTCATCATACTTAGAATGGAATAAAATACCAAATACTTACCATAACCTTCAGGACTCTGTGATTTGGCCTTTGGTTTCCTCTTCCAGCTCATCTCCCATGACTCCTCTCTTCCCTCAGTATGTCCATATTAACAGTGTTTACTTTGCTGGTTTTCAAACATACTGAGCACATTCTCATTCTCACTTCAAAGCACGTATGCACTTCTTATTCCCTCTCTTTGAACACTCCTTTCCCAAAGTTTTCACATGCCTTTTGCTCTCTCTTTATTAGTTATCAGCACAAATGCACCCTCTTCAATGAGGCTTTTCCTGTTAAAAAAAAAAAAAAAAAAAAAAAATGTGTGTGTGTGTGTATGTGTGTGTGTAGAAAGAGAGAAGAGTAGGGGGAGAGAGAGAGAGGCAGAGCCAGAGAGAGACAGTGAGAGTTTACTTACCTGAATCCTGCATTAGAAGTAAATATTTCAAAAGCAGAGACTTTGTCTCCCTTGTCTACCAATATGGTTTGGCTGTATCCCCACACAAATATCATCTTGAATTTTAACTCCCATAATCCTTACATGTCATGGGAGGGTCCCAGTGGCAGGTAATTGAACCATGGGGGCTGGTTTTTCCTGTGCTGTTCTCATGATAGCAAATAAGTCTCACGAGATCTGATGGCTTTATAAAGGGCAGTTCCCCTGCACACACTGTCTTGCCTGCCACCATGTAAGATGTGCCTTTTCTCTTCCTTCACCTTCCACCATGATCATGAGGTCTCCCCAGCCATGTGAAACTGTGAGCCCATTAAACCTTTATAAATTACCCTGTGTTTATTAGCAGCATGAGAATGGAATAATACATCCACTATTGAATTCCCTACCCTTAGAAACTCAAAGAAAGTTTTTTAACAGTTAAAAAATTGGTTGACATTGATAATTCTTGAGTCAAGTCTAAACTTCTACTCTGCTTCTAAAGACATTGAGGCCGGGCGCGGTGGCTCAAGCCTGTAATCCTAGCACTTTGGGAGGCCGAGACGGGCGGATCACGAAGTCAGGAGATTGAGACCATCCTGGCTAACATGGTGAAACCCCGTCTCTACTAAAAAATACAAAAAACTAGCCGGGCGCGGTGGCGGGCGCCTGTAGTCCCAGCTACTCGGGAGGCTGAGGCAGGAGAATGGCGTGAACCCGGGAGGCGGAGCTTGCAGTGAGCTGAGATCCAGTCACTGCACTCCAGCCTGGGCGACAGAGCGAGACTCCGTCTCAAAAAAAAAAAAAAAAAAAAAAAACTAAAGACATCGATCAGTAAATTTCACCTGGCTTCCTATGTTTTTTCTTAGTTCTAACATATCTCTTCTTTCATAATCAAGATTTCTTCATACTATCTCCCACTGTCTCATTTCTTTGCTTGGCAAGGAAAAGGAACTCTCTCTCTCTCTCCCCCTCTCTGTTAAGCCCAGATCCATTCTTATATCAGGAATCAGTCCATTCTTCCTTCAGAAATCAGTTTCAGCTTCACAAACCAAGGATTTTGCTGTTTGGTTAAAGCTGATCCATTACTTCCCTGTTCTGAATCCTCATAGTAACACAAGTTTGAAGCCATACTCCAACTCTTTGCTTTTATTTTATTTTAACATCTCTTTCTGGTTTTATGGGCATAATTTTTATCTCTCTGACTAAACTATAATATTCTTAACCACAAAGAGAGCTTATAAAAATATTTTTAAATCTCCCATGGTGACTGCCGTGCTTCTGGGCATATAGCAAATGATCAAGAGATACCTTTTGGTTTTAATTCAATTAGCATACAGAGAAAACAATTTAGAAAATAATATGTAATTCATATCAAATGTTCACGAGCTTCTTAAATAAATTTGTAGCAAAAACCGGTCCAAAGATGAACCCTTTTTACTTCAAAGTTTTCTTTCAACCCAAAGCATAAACAATTTCTGAAGATAGTTATGGGGTATGGTCTTTAAAGATCACGGCACACTGATTATCCTCAGCCTAAACAACGAAAATGACAATCACATTCAATACTGTCCTGAGTACCAACTGTATTCTGGCCATTGTGTTAAGTAGTTTTAAATATATTGTTTCATTTAATCCATGCATCCAATAGATATACTTTTCATTTTTCTTTTAAATAAGAAAATTGAGGATAAGGAAGGACAAGTAAGCTAGCCAAAGGCACACACTGAGGAATAATGGCATTGGAATTATAATTTAGGTTAATCTGATTCCAAAATCTACACTCTTTACCATTGAGTTCATTTCCATTTTGTAGCATTGATGATCAAAGGAAAGTAAAAAGTACTCCCTAACTCTTACACACAATTTGATTGAAAGTTGTTGAGTGAAAAATGAAAACAAGTTGAACTCAAGGGTTCTCCCATAAGAATTTCTCATCACTCACTTTGCACAAATACAGCCCTGACATCTTTTATTTTACTTATCTCTTGCTGTTTTGAGATGGAGTTTTCACTCTTATTGCCCAGGCTGGAGTGCAGTGGTATGATCTGGGCTCGCTGCAACCTCCGTCTCCCAGGTTCAAGCAGTTCTTCTGCTTCAGCCTCCTGAGCAGCTGGGATTACAGGCACGTGCCACCACGCCTGGCTAATTTTTTGTATTTTTAGTAGAGATGGGGTTTCTCCATATTGGTCAGGCTAGTCTCGAACTCCCAACCTCAGGTGATTTGCCTGCCTCAGCCTCCCAAAGTGCTGAGATTACAGGCATGAGGCACTGTGCCCACCATTCTCTTGCTATTTTTAAAAAAGGCTTTGATGTACCGTGTATTGATTCTATTTGTTCCTCCGTATTCTCACTGCTTCTATTATCACATTCTCAGATTTCTTTTTTTCTTGCCTATGTTATTAGAGTATCCTACTAACTTCCCTGGCCACCTTCAATATCTGTCTACTTAATATACCAACATACCCTATAAAGAATAATCACATAAAGGATACTTTTCAGAAGCACATTTCATTGTTAAAATAATCTTCAGTGACTTCCACTGATGACTGTTGATAAAACATAATCTGATATTTTCAGATTTCTTTAGGTTTCTGAATTTGTCATCTTTGACTAGAATATTACTGGGATATGTTTATTAGGGTAGTATTCATATTTGATTACTTTTCATTGTGTGGTTCCCCAGAGAAGTTAGTACACCGCCTGTGCTAGCAAATGCTCAGGAAATACCAAATGGACAAGTGTAACACTGAAAATTTAGGATTATTTTTTCCGATTTAAATAATACTACCTCCTGTTAAGTAAACTGCAACTCTTCAATTTAGTGATAATATAAACCTGTGGTCCAGTTAGAAAAGAAAGTATGCTAGTCTTAATTTCTGATTATCTAGAAGGAATCTATTGAGATTCTTGAAGATTCTTCAACATAATTGCTGATACTTCAGAAAACGGTGAAAATAACACATATAATATTCAATTATTTCATTCATATTCTTCATACCCTCTCACTCTCTACTTGTGGTCTTCCCCCAGTGATAACTACCAGATCTAACTAAGGAGGAAAAATTCACCCTGGAAAGGAAGTTTATTTGATCTTTTTGAAATTCCCAATTTTAAATGTCATTCAAAGGAAAACATATACATTTAAGGGTTTGACATTTCACACAAGAAGATAATTTCACTGACATGTTTATTCATGTAGAGAATGAGGATATTTAATGATGGAACACAGTTCTACTATGATTAGAAGCATTTGGTATTCCATTTAGCCCCAAATAAATTTCAAATTTGAAACACTTCATTTAGCAGGATATTAATCCCTTAAGACTGGAAAGGAGAGCTAGTGTGAGCAAAACTTTACAGAATGGATCAAGTTAAAAACACACATGCACCCATATACACACATGTCTGCAATGCATATGGGAATGGAGACAGCTATAAATGGTTGCAGAAATCGTCCCCAGCTCTGCGCTTATAAGTTTATCAGTATTGTGGCTACTTATCCACTTGCCTCAAATATAGCAGGACACACTACAATGAATAATTATTTAATCAAATAATTGCTTTATGCCTCCAACACCACTCCTTTAAAAATCATGCTGGAAAAAAAGGACCAGCAAATATGTAAATTGGAACTGATTAGGAGATTAAGTTTCACTAAAAAAAAATTTAAAAATTGGAATAAAAACAGCCTGCAAATCCCTCTAAGCCAAACCTTGTCTCTGAATTACAACACCAGCGCCTGTCGGCTGTGATAATTTCACTTCATTAAGTTCCAGATATAAATAAAGAGCCTTTTTTTTCCATGCACCACTTTAAATAAGCATGGACTGAAAACACAGGGGTTATTGATTAACTCAGCTGTTTGTTATTGGGTCTTTGGTCTTGCTTCATTGTTGCATTAGAAACTCAAACACCTATTTGGTGAAGCCAGGGACAATTCACCTCTGTGGAACCATTTTAAAGCTATTGTTTCCATTGCCAAAAAATATTAAAAGAATAAAACTCATCAAGTATGCTACATACTGAAATGTAAAACAGACATGCATGTGCTCTGCATGTAAAGAATGCTGAGATGAGAAATTTAAAAGAGAACTTAAGTACCAGTGTTTCAGGCACTAGTATCAGTTAGACTATCTTATGCAATGAGACCATGTAAAATACATTATTTTTCTGGGATGTTTCTTTTCTCTGAATCAAAGGTTTGCATACTATAGATTTTTCAAGTAATGTATAAACCAAGTTTTTCAAACTAACTCTATTTTTTCTTCCCTCAAAACTTTCAAAGAATGATTTTTTTACATGAAATACCACATGGGATACCACTAATTACAATCTTAAAAATAAAATCTTGGGGAAAAAGGCAAACAAATTCAGAGAACAACAAAAAGTATGTTTTTTCAATAGTTTAAGGCTGGAGTTGGCACACTTTTTCTGTAAAGAAAGCAAAATCAAGAATATTATGTTGGTACTTCTAGAACCTTTTCGAATGTGACCCTTTGTAAAATGTAAAAGCTATTCGTAGGTTACAAGCCTTATAAAAACAGGTGGCATGCTGAATTTGGCCTGTAGGCTATAGTTTGTCCACCCTGGCTTAAAGTATACAAATATATTGTGCTTTATCATTTTATATATTTATCTCTGGGTTCAAATCTGGTCACTGATTGAGTATGGACATTTAATAGGTTTCAACTTTAACCATTTATCTAAGAAAACTCAGGTTTGAAAACATTTTAAGTCATGAAGGAAAATTACTTTGCAAGGTCTTCACCTAAAGTCAATGTGCATTTGTCCATATAATAAAATAACTTGGCATCATTTGGTACCAACAAATACGATTGGCCAGCTAAGGTTGGCAGCCACCTGAGAGTGAATAACAGAAGGAGGCTGTAGGTCAACTCCAAGGAGAAAAGTCAGAGTCTTGGGGTGGAGGATTGAAAGGTGTTGTTCAGGGCCTGACATAGCTTGTACTTGACTCAAGTCAGTTGGTTCTATAGATCTCTTATTTTATGAGCATCAGTTTAGAAAACAGTTTCAAGGTGTCAACACTCAAAGACAAGATATTTCAGGGAATTATTAGGAAGGATCCATGACTTAATCAGCTCAGGTTTGTATTGGCCAAGTGGTTATTATGCCCTAGAATTTTATGAATTCAAAGAAAATCAACTATGGTGCTACTTGTCTTTATATTATATTCCTATAATCACTAATGTTTGGTTAGTTAAGATGGGGGGAAAAAAACTCTTGGGCAGATTTTTATCCTAATTATGTCTAAATGTTATTAAACAAAAGACAATAAAGAATTAACCTTACTCTAAATTACCAACATTCAAAAGATCTTAGAGAAAGTTGCATCGATGTTTGAAAACCTAGCTCCCATAAAGCAGCTGCAGAATATATAATTTGAGTGTCTAAAAGAAGAATGATGCTACCAAAGAAACAGGTAGTTCAGAGTTATAGTTCCCTAATTAGGACCCTGAGGGAGCTATGACAGTAACAGCAAGACTTCTGATAATTTATATGTGTTCAAAGCGCTGCTTATAGACTAATTGTATGGTACACATTTGCCTGACCATTAACACACACACACGCGTACGCACACACACACACACGCACACAAACACACACATTCTTGCTGATGTAATTGTTAGGATACCATTGATGTTAAATAATTGTCTAATTATAAAAATAATTTGTGTTGAGTGCCTACCCTACACCAGGCACTGTTGAACATATTTTATAGGCACTATGTCATTTAATTATCACAGTATCCTAAGAGATAAATGCTATTTCCAAGGTTTGAGGACAAAGAACAGTCAAGGAGAATAAAGAATGGGATGTGTATCAATGTTCACATGGAATTTCCCACAAAGGAGAAAATCCTTTTAATGGACAAGAGAATGTTGGTCTTTTTGGTGGGTTACGTGCATTGCAGAAGGAGAGTTTAAAAGCTATGGCTCAGCTTGGCGTGGTGGCTTACACCTGTAATCTCAGCAGTTTGGGAGGCTGAGGCAGGCGGATCATGTCAGGAGCTCGAGACCATCCTGGCTAACACGGTGAAACCCCGTCTCTACTAAAAATACAAAAAAAAAAAAAAAAAAAATAGCTGGGTGTGGTGGCAGGCGCCTGTAGTCCCAGCTACTCCGGAGGCTGAGGCAAGAGAATGGCATGAACCAGGGAGGTGGAGCTTGAAGTGAGTGGGGATCACACCACTGCACTCCAGCCTGGGCAACAGAGCAAGACTGTCTCAAAAAAAAAAAAAAAAAAAAAAAAAAAAAAAAAGCTGTGGCTCATTTGACTGTAAGAAACTTCCTTCAGCTTTGTAAGCCAGTCTGTAAGTAGCTTACTAATATGGCTTGCCCATGACAGCAGAATGCCTTGTATTCTCTTCTCTGTGAAAATTTCTGTGCCACAGTGATACAACACACACACACACACACGCAATTTTTTTATTGGCTTATATATCTTATGTTTTTGACTCTTTTTCCCAGAGGTTAATAATTTTGTTTCTACTGATGGTTTTACATTTTGGATTTGGAAAAATAGTTAATTAGATTTTGGAATTTATTCACTAACTCATGAGCCCCTGGCATCCTCTAGGTCAGTACTGACTGTTAACAATAATGCAGGCCACATGTGATTTCAAATGTTCTAACCAGCCATATTCAAGAATAGAAAAACACGAGTGCAATTAGTTTCAAAAATATGCTTTATTTTATCCCAAATATCATCATTTCAAAATACAATTAATATAAATATTAGTGAGATATTTTACTTTTTTGTGCTGCGTCTTCAAAATATGGTGTGTATTTTACAGTTACAGCACATCTCAATTCAGGTGTTAAATTTCCTTGAAAATACTTGGTCTGTATTTTCATTCCATAAAATGTACTGTTGAAAAACACATTCACATACCCAAGCTGTTTTCTCATAACTGAATCAAGTATTAGACATGAAATTAAGATTAAATAAAATTTAAAATTCAGTTTATTCATCATATTGAATTTATCTGAAGTGCTCAATAGCCACCTAGGGCCAGTGACTACCAAACTGGACACTGCAGCTCTAGATAACCATTTTTATATTTTTTATTCTTTATTTATTGATTGACACAGAGGCTCGCTGTGTCACCCAGGCTGGAGTGCAGTGGCATGATCTTGGCTCACTGCAACCTCCACCTCCTGGGTTCAAGCAATTCTCTTGCCTCAGCCTCCCAAGAAGCTGGGAACACAGGTGCCTACCACCACGTCAGACTAATATTTTTTTTTGTATTTTTACTAGAGACGGGTTTTCACTGTGTTGGCCAGGCTGGTCTTGAACTCCTGACTTCGTGATCCGCCCGCCTCGGCCTCCCACAGTACTGGGATTAAAGGTGTGAGCCACCGTGCCCAGCATACATAACCATTTTAAAACACTGGCTTTGGATCAGAATCACCTGTAAAGCTTATTGAACATACACTTATTAAGTAGGAATGAAGAAAGAGCTGACACGAGTTAAGCACTTCTATGCTGGGGACTATTCTAAATGTTTTAGCTTTATTGATTATTAGTATCATCATTTTACAGATAAGAAAAATGAGGCACCAAAGGGTTATGTAATTTGCTCAAGGATACATCACTAAGAAGTGACAGAGGCCTTCCAAAGCCTGTGGTCTTACTCTACTACATACGATCCCATGCTGTTCTACATGCAGTCTAGAGGTTCTTGTAACTAACAGAAGCACTGATTCACTGTGTCTTGAGTGACACCCTGATGTTTGTATTTTCTATATGACCCACAGCTGATTATAGTCTACATTGCCATTCTATGTGACACCACTGTCAGCATTCTTAAAAACTGAGTAAGGAGTAAAAATATCGACTTAATTTAAATATACCATCCTTCAAAAACTATTTTTTAAATTATACTTTAAGTTCTGGATTATACGTGCAGAACGTGCAGTTTTGTTACATAGGTATACGTATGTTATGGTGGTTTGCAGCACCCATCAACCCGTCTTTTGTTGAGGATCTAAGCATCGTCGTTCAAAATAAAAATCATTTTTACCTGGTTATATATTTGGAGAAATAATAATGCAGACTCAAGGTCTGGTCTTTATTGTATTTGATGAAGTTTCTGATAATTCTCAAAAAAGGTAACTAAATCCTAAAGCAGTTTTAATAACTAATTTCATACTTTTAAGAATCCAGTGCTTCCTGACTATTCTGCAGAAACCATTTAGAAGAAATTGTTACTGAGTTATGCATTTAGAGGATAAGATGAAACAACAAACAATAATGTTTTTTAAAAAATGAAATTTAAAATGCAATTTGCCGAGGTGGACGGATCATGAGGTCAAAAGTTTGAGATCAGCCTGGCCAACATGGTGCAACCCCATCTCGCCCAAAATTAGTTGGGCGTGGTGGCAGGTGCCTGTAATCCCAGCTACTCCAGAGGCTGAGAGAGGAGAATCCCTTGAACCCAGGAGGTGGAGGTTGCATTGAGCCGAGACTGTGCCACTGCACTCCAGCCTGGGTAACAGAGTGAGATTCTGTCTCAAAAAAAAAAAAAAAAAAAAAATTCTCAATGTGTTGGCCCTGAAAAACTGCTAGATTTGCTTGAAATTGAGGTCTGTGAATTAAGAACACAACCTTCATTTATTCAGCAACAATTGGAAAGTGCATGTGTTTCCATGGAGACAAGTAAGCCATTTCCTTTCCCACATTAGAAGCACAGGCCTTTCTACCAAGTCTGATTTCCGTCCCTTCACCCACGAGTTTGGTAAGGTTGGGAAGTTTGATCCTAGGATCTGGCATGGCTCCAGGCAGAACAATAAAAAAAGACATAAATCCTGGGGAAAAGAGGTTAACACCGGTGGGAGGTGTGAAGGTGGAGAGTTGAAATATGGCTACCACTGCACATCTGCAGAGTACAGAGCATGCTGAAGTAGAAAGAGCACGTCTTAAAGAAAATGTGTGTACAACCAATGGCATTCATAGCACACATGTCAACATGTGTGCTGCTACTAAGGGAACATTCTGGGTGTCCCAGTGGCATTCTGGGACTATTGTAGATAATTCCTCATCCTCAATTTTATTATTTCGAGGTGTTATTTACTCTGTTACTCATTAATTGTTTTGTTCATTCCTTTAGCAACCATTTACTAAGGGCATGCTAAGTGCGAACAATCATGTTAGATTATAGGGTAGAGTAGGGAGTGTGAAGAAGATCCAAAATTGTGTGCGACATGAACCTTACTATGAAGTAGAGAGGCAAAATAAGGCATGCCCAGAGAGAACCATCATATGAGATAGATATTTATAAATGCTAGAAGATTTCAGGTAAAGTGCTCTGAACGTGGGTATGGGTTCATACTTTGTTTTGAAATTGAATACCAATAGATCACATGGATAGAAACATTTATTCTATGTTTATTCCATCCTCCCAAAAAACAGTGATTGACTTGTAAATTTAATTGGCACCCAACGTGGAATTGCCAAGGATTGAGTTTCCAGAATACTGAAAATGTGAATTGGGATGATTAACTAGCATTGGGATCATTTGCACTAATTAGCACCCCTAGAATCTGAACTACCAACTGCAGACTCCAGCTTCTTATGCTGCCATGCCAATATATGAACAACCTGTTAGGTACCTGCTTAGGGTTACCATGATTGACTATGCCAGCACAAGGGAAAGGAAGTGGAAAATAGGTTAGATTTTTAGACAAAGATATATGTGTGTATTTTATATTATATATATATATATATATATATAATATATATTTTCCAGATATATTGTTTCTTGAATTAGTTAGAATTTAAAGAATCAACAACCTATTTATTTATTTATTTATTTATTTTTTGAGATGGAGTTTTGCTCTTGTCACCCAGGCTGGAGTGCAATGGCACGCTCTCCTGTCACTGCAACCTCCGCCTCCTGGGTTCAAGCGATTCTCCAGCCTCACCCTCCCAAGCAGCGGGGATTACAGGTACCCGCAACCACACCCAGCTAATTTTTCTTTCTTTCTTTTCTTTTTTTTTTTTTTTTTTTTTTGTATTTTTAGTAGAGACTGGGTTTCACCATGTTAGCCAGGCTAGTCTCAAATCCCTGACCTCAGGTGACCCACCCACCTTGGCCTCCCAAAGTGCTGGAATTTCAGGCATGAGCCACTGCACCTAGCCAACAACCGATTTTTAAATGATTACTTCATTTAATATAGGTTCCTTCAGGTTTCTAGTGTCCCTAGTCCCAGATTTCATCTAATAACATTAAAATCTAAGAAGCTAAAGCAGTGTCTTTTTTCTTTTCTTTTCTTTTTCTTTTTTCCTTTTTCCCATTCCTTTCCTTTCCCTCCTCTCTTTTGTTCTTTCAGGACTATTGCTAGTGAGAGGACTTGGAACTTTTGAATAAAGGACTAATGTGAATTAATCCACTAATGGGGAGGGGAATTGCATTTAGTTCTTAATTATACCATCAAATATTCTAAATCTCCAGATTTAGAAACTTCCAGAATTATTGATAAAAGATAAATTTTATCTGCACCATCACTTATATTTTCCAACTGAACCAGAGTTACTGCTCAGGGTTAGTATAGGCCACTGGGATTGCAAGTATGAACCAAGAGATGTTCAGAGCCGCTTAGGGAGCCTTTCGAAAGGGTTATCAAATAGAGCGAAGTTCCTGTACTCACAGCTCTTTGCTTATCTTTACAGCATACTCATTTTCTAATTTGTTGCTTGTATGGTGTCAGAGATTGAGACTAGGGCTAGTTCATTTTGAGATGTGATCCTAAGATACCTGAAGGAGAGGCAGGGATGAATAAAGGGGAAAGAGAGAAAACTGATTCCTACTGGACTGACTGGAGCTTGATCTCTTGAGGTGGCCCTCCAAGCAGCTGCGTAGAATGGGATCAAAACCTTAGCAACAGAAGAGAGGAATGTCTCTGTTGGTTCCCTTCTCCCATTTGTTGAGTTGCCATACGGGGTGTTCACTTGCATAGCCTGGTTTCTGCCTGTGTCACCGTGGCTGAGCACATTGCTGACATCTCACAGTGCTCAGAGGAGAAATCCTAGGGAAGAAAATGAAGCTTAGCTGATGCAGGTATGAGGACATCTGCAAATAACTGGCTCCATAAGGCTGGAGTAAAACAGTAGGCCGAGGGGGCATGAAGCCGAGCATAAGAGGTACTTCAACACCCACAGCTATCTCCATTGGCACAATGAAGATTTTCCAAGGGCCAGGGCAAGTCTCATTCATCTCTGTGTATTTTTCACAATCCTTGCCCAATGTTTTGCATGTGGGAAGTGTTCAAAATACATTCATTCAATTGAATTGAATGGTTTCTCTGACATTTTGGGGGAAATGCTGGGTTTGTTCCTCACTGTGTCTAGTTATGCCTACATGTTATTTTAACATATTTGTGCACACTCATTAATGTATTCATCCATCGGAAACTTACTGAATCTATGAGAAAGGAACAGTTGTTTGCAGATGTCCTGGTACCTGCGTCAACTAACCTTGGAACACACTGGGAACATAAAACAATAAGAAAGAGTCTTTATTCTCAAAATTACGTAAGACAGAAAGAAACATACTTAAACAAGTCTTAACCAAAAATAATTAACTAAACTGATACGTGCTACTGAGCATATGAAAACTCGTGTGGGGTTAATGAACAATTGTACACATCAGGTAGTGTTAAGACTGAGCCCTGAAAGCTCAGTAGAAGTTGCTCTAGTTCCGATGCAGATTCAGCATCTGATTCCGTATAAAATCATAAACCAGCTCCCTTCTCTCAATTTTATGGGACAAAAATGAAGCTTAGTTTCTAGGAAAGAAACATAGACCCTGGGATGCCTTTGTGAATATATATTGCTGCTGCAGGATACATTTCTGTAGATTTTTTTTCAAAGTATGACAGGATTCACTCATGAGATATTAAATTATGTTTCTTTTTGTTGTAGCAGATTTGAAAGGATAAAAAATGTACTATTTTTCCTTTTCCACATGGGTCTGAATGCTAAGTCTTTATATTCTTGTTTGAATATCTTGACTCACTGCTGGGGATTTTAACAGTTGCTTGTTTCCAATAACAGAAGTGAACAGGCACCTGGAACACATCCTCAGGCTCAGGACTCTCTTTGGAGCCAAGGATAACTGAACTGGATCCATCTGGATTGGTCACTGAGAGAGCAGGCACGAGGCTGGTGCTGGAGGTGACTTAGCCCAGGTTGTAGACCCCAAAATGGGGAGGAACAGGATGGCCAGTTATGTAAGTGGCAGAGACATATGTACTGCACTCCTGCTATGCAGCATCTCAAAAAGTGCGGGGATTTCTAATAAAGTTGCCTGTCAAAGCTGGGGTCCCTGAAGACGAAGTACAGTCCACTTTGGATTCCTTTCTCAAAGATTGCCACGATGGACCCAGATGCTGGTCCTTTCCCGTAGTTTTTCTGCACTATGGATCACTCCAGGACTTTTGTACTACACTAGAGAGGTAACAGGGCTCCTCTATGGTCACCAATCCCATTTACTCTCTATCCTGTTAAGAGAAGCTTGAAGGAGAGATAATTTCATATGGAAAAATCAGAAAGGGCCATTTCTGCCACTTGAGGGCTGTAGAGCAAATTTAAGGCTTCTACATTAGAATTGAACCATGAAGTCCATTTTGTTTTTGGCTTTGTTAATCAAAGTTGTACTTTTCTTCATCATTTTACAGCCAACCCTTGAACAACACTGGTTTGAATTGAACAGGTCAACTTATCCGTGGATTTTTTTTCCGGTGAATACAGTCGGCCCTCCCTATCCATGGGTTCTGCCTCTGCAACCAACATGGATGGAAAAATACAGTATTCACTGGATACAAAACCCACAGATGTGACTTTTGCTAGAACCGACTGTAGAACTTGAGTATGCAGGGTCCTGGAAACAATTTCCTGAGGATACTGAGGGAGACTGTATTAAGATATGGATTATTTACTTTTCATTCTCCTAAAGCAACAGTAATTAGAAGCACCTGGTCATGTTGATTACTCCAGTAAGCGGAAGAAAATAACCAACTCCTCTTCCTAACATCTATTTGTTACTTCCTGTGTGTGGGAAGTCAGAAGGGAAGAGTCTTACTATGGACATCATCATCTTTTCGTCTTCCTTGTGCCTAGTACAGTTCCTTGCATGTAGCACCATTCAAGAGCTGTTTATTAAATGTGGAACGAATCAGTTTATGGAACTAATTGACACTGACAAAAGGAAACATGTTTCATTATCTTTGAGGAAAGAAAACACCAACTTCCCCTGACCGGAACTCACACTCACTTCCTACTTTCCTTCTTCCTGCCTCATGCAAGGTTGATCTTCAGAAAATTAAAGCCTGAATGTGGGTACGTACCCTTTATTTCTAGAAAGAAATAGGTGGAAAAGGTAAAAGGAAAGGAGAAAAAAGAGAAAGAAGAAGAAAATAGACTGAACCAGGAGTGGAGATAGCTTCTGGGAGCTGGCTTTTTCTATCCCAAATGGACTAATGACAACAGGAGCAATAGCTTTCTTGAACCCTTATTGAGCTAGAATTTGTGTTAAAATATTTATATTATTAACTCACTAAGCCCTGACAGTAACCCTTTGAGGTATGTAATATTATTATCCCCATTTGCAGATAAAAACACTGAACCACAGGGAAGTTGGACACCTCATTCATGACTACACCATTAGAAAGATTTCATACTGGGATACGTGAAATTAAATATGGCACCATTGTCCATGCTCATAACACCACATTATGCTGTCTGTCTGCAAAGCAGCACTGTTATTCAGTTCATCAGATGCATAATTTGTGCTGGTCACTTTACCTATGCCTATTCTATTTCGTCATACCTATTTTATTTAGTCATCATAACAATGCCTTGAAATAGTTTAATTGTTGCTATTTCAATGATAAGGACGTTGAGGCTCAGAAAAAGGATGTGCGTTCTCTGTGATTTTCCCCTCTGGTAAATGGCACATTGGAATTCAAACCAGGCTGTCTTAGGTCCAAACCCCTGTTCTTTCTCAGTGCCCCAGTGCCTCTTTATGAAAGTACAGCAAAATGCCTTCTAATCTATATCTAACTTTTTGGGAAGAACTCAAGATCCCCACTACGGCAGTTCAGCTTGCAGTGTTTTAGCTCAAGGTGAGAAAATCTTCGGGAAATTTTGTTTCTGACTGCCTTTTGGTTCTAGATTTCTGAGAAGTAGACTTATCTCCCTCTTATTGTCTACCATGCATCAACAACCACAGTTATCTTGAGTTCATGTAGTCATTCAACTTATTTCCAATATGGAGGGTTAAAATGAATCACTGATAACTTTTATACGCAAGCATTTATATTATGGTCATCTGTTAGAAAAACAAGACTAAACTCTTCTTTAGCCCAAGACTGATTCAGAAGATAGGACTACTGAGTAAAATATTCAGATTTTTAAAAATTTAAGTATTAAACATGTAACTCTACATTCACACATTTACAGATTACCATTGTACTTTAAATGTTCTTCTTAAAAGCAAATATGATAAATGGTTTCGTTATTATTCCAGTTTAGAAATAGGCATCTACAGAAATCACATTTTAATATATTCCAGATTAGACTGCATGCTATATTTGTAATAAGGACTTGTTTCCAACATTAGTTGGCAGATCACGCATATGAACAATTATCCAAATAGCTATTAGGATATGATTGCACTCATTTCCAGGCAAAGCAAGGTTGCCAGAACGAAGCCTGGCTGCTGGTTGGATTTTGGTTTGACTTTTGGAGAAAGCCACAAGAATTTGTCAGTCATCTTGGCTGTAAGGGAGTCTCCCTGTCTTGAGGCTAGTCTCCTTCCTACTTGAAAATGAGGCAAATGTGTTTCTCTTTTGTTTTATTTTTACAGTTTTATATGATCTAAGAAAAAACGAAGGAAAGGAAAGAGAGGAAAAGAGAGGAGGGCTAGTCTTGCATAGGAAAGTAAAATGAAACATCAAGACAGCAAAGAAGTGAAAGGCTTAAATTCATGGTGTTCTAGGGAAGTGTGGGTACAATGAACACACCTCCATAGCTATGCATAGAGCGTTTTGTGGATATGCTCCACAGTTATATCTCTGCAGAGAGGTCCACACTTAGCGGAATTTGTAGAATGGATGCCAAGAAAGAAATGGTGTTTATAGAAATGGAGAACCAAACTTTTTCCTGTTGCCCATTCATTATGCTTGTGCATAGTTTGGCACTTGGGGACCCTGCTAGTTAATCTGGTCCAACACTCTAAGCTAAGAACAGTGACTCCCTTAGACGAGGTGAAGAAAAGCTCCCTTTGTGCTAAGGTCTAGGGCTGGTGGAAAGATTATTTAGAAAGCCCATGTGCTGCAGAGGAGTGGGGTGATCCCTCCCACAGCTGCATGATGATGGAGGTTTATGACAGGTCTCAGATTCCACTCATCAACCACTAAAACCACTGTCCCTGCCCCTGCTGGAAAGGTCACTGTTCTTCAGACTTGGGGATAGCGAAGGGCTAAAAGGGCAGAGCAAAAACGTATTTTTCTTTTGATTTAAATTTATTGAAGTCCATTTTGCTGATGACCTCTCCAGTGTACTTCTGATAGTCGGAGTCTGGAAAAGCATGTTATCTGAAAGAATCATCTTTAATGTAAAGGAAATACCGTATACTCAGAGAGGTTTTTTTTTTTTTTTTTTTCTAACGTAAATGAAATGAGGTCATTTTGCTTTGCATAGAATCTAAGGATCTCCAATAGTCTTCTAGTTGAGACTCTTGCTTCCAGAGATGATTATCAAAGTTAAAATATGTAACATGGTTGATCAATCATAAATTGTGTATTCCATTTTCTATGATTTCTACTAATGCCCTACCTGTCCAGACATTGGAATTTAGAGAGTCAACAGGGAAAGTCAAAGGATCCTCCCAGACCATTCAATAAATGTCAGATGAAAATAACTATAAACATATTCTAACTGTATATTTTCGTCTAACATTGAATGCTTACCATATGGTCAAGTACTAAGTTTTACAAACAAATGATCCCCTTTAGTGCTCACAGTGATACATTTTGGAAAGCAGGGTGATCATCTCCCTTATATAGATAGGGAAATAGGGTATCAGAGGGTTCAATAGCTTGTCTAAGTGCCTAAGGAGATTATGGATGATCTGGAAGCAGACATAGGCAAAAAACAACTTGTTCAGAGCTATATGGGCTTCTCATAGTTTAATAATGTAGAATGATGTACACTTTGAGGAAAATTGAATATACATTATCCTATAAGAATCTCAAAGTAATTGGTTTGGATATACATCATAGAAAGCAGCACCATGACTAAATGGAGACTCTCTGGCTTGAAAATCGAAACGCCCAATTTTGTTACTCTACTATAGATGTTGTACCATCTTCCCTCATGACCAGAACATAAGAACATAGGTAAGGATTCCAGAGTGATTTGAAAAACAGTAGTAATCGCCTCAAAAGGCTTTGTTCATTTTGTGAAGAGGCAGCTAAGGCCAGAGGTTTTCTCTTTTTTTTTTTTTTGAGACAGAGTCTCGCTCTGTCGCCCAGGCTGGAGTGCAGTGGTCGGATCTCAGCTCACTGCAAGCTCCACCTCCTGAGTTCACGCCATTCTCCTGCCTCAGCCTCCCGAGTAGCTGGGACTACAGGCGCCCGCCACCTCGCCCGGCTAATTTTTTGCATTTTTAGTAGAGACGGGGTTTCACTGTGTTAGCCAGGATGGTCTCTATCTCCTGACTTCATGATCCGCCCACCTCGGCCTCCCAAAGTGCTGGGATTACAGGCGTGACCCACGGTGCCTGGCCGAGGTTTTCTCTTTTGTTTCCCTGGAAGAATGGGATGAGAGATGTCAAGAGAACAAAATGATTAGAGGAAAATATTAACTTCAAGGAAAAAAAAAAAGTCATGTGGTAGATACTCTCCGAGTGAAACTATATTGAATTTTTTTCTTTCTTTTACATCTCTTGCTTTCCAAACACCATGAAGTTCCCAGCATTTATATTTTCTTACAAAAATATAAAACCATCTAATAAAATCTTTATAAATAAAGTACTTTGAAAAAACGTAGTATAAAATTAGCAAAATTTGGTTTTCGTGACAAGCTTATCTTAAAAAAAAATAAAATCTTACCCCAAAGCTCCTTTGCGGAAATACAAGTTTAAGACAGAAGACATAATAAATCCCTGAGCCCTAACTCTTTTATAGGATTACATCAAATGTTACCAATCATTACATTTCTCTAGAATCCTTTTATTTTTTTCCTTCAAAAATTTCAACCTTGACCTGGCATTATCTACATTTTCATTGTCAACTAGAGGAAAGGCATCGGGTTCTGCCTGCGTGATCCCACATTCTTCACTGACATTTGAAAAATCTCATAGTCATAGGAAGCTTATGTGACTCTCAAGGTCAAAGATATGATCAGCTATAAAGAGAATACATCCTCCTGTTTTATAGAAATTCTTATTAAAATCTGCAATTGCCTGGGGTATAGTGATATTCAGCCTGCACTTTCCTTTATTCTTTGTAACTACTGCTGAAATTAAACTTGGAAAAGAGAGGGAAAAGATTGATATTGTCAGTCATCGGGGTTTGCTTTTGACATTCCTCAAATGATGGGATGTATACGGTTATGCAGAAAACAGATGGATTTTTCACAATTTTCCCACAGAGGTAATGGGGAACAGACTGGAGGAAATCCCAAGGTTTCATTGGGGGAACTATTTGCAACACAACTGAAGGAGAAAACAAACCATCTTTTTGTGCAATTTTCCTTTCAATATCTTTTAAGTAAGACATTTGCTAACCAATTTGTTTTTATTCCTGTGAGTTTCAGGAATTTGGAAAAATGTTCAGTGTTGTAGAAAGGTTGCAGAACGTCTACCAGTTGGGTGAATCACAGGTGATAACAGTTAAAACCATGGTGATGGAGATGGAATTTGCATAATGATTTTCTTCTAAAGATTGAAGATTTATGTTTTAGAATTTCCTTCCCCCCACCCCAGTTTCTCTCTTCTTTGCCTCCCTACATCTCAGCAGAGGCTAATGAATAATATCAATATATTACTGATACTGAAATAGAGCCAGAGATATTGGGGTATGTGCCTCATATCACACTGTTGCTAGTGACAATGCGAGAATCCCTTCTATTTCAACTTACACAGGCTTTTATTGGTACTAAAGAATGGAATGCACCCATGAATTCAATTTCCTATGTCTTTGAAATATCCCCATCAACTCAGGTGGTTTAGAGCATGGTGCCAATGCAGCCAAGGTTACTGGCTTGGCCTCTAAATGGTATCTTTAGCTTTGCATTTATGAAGCCTCATTTTTTTTTCTAACTCTAGACAACCAACTTGCCCAGTTTCTTTTGCTATCTGGATATAGATTGTTTGTAGAAAATCAATTTTCACCACTGAAAAAACAAATTCATAGAAACAATGTCGCTAAAACAATTGGCCAAAATTAATAAGTCTGCTTCCTTTTTTAAATTAATAAACTTCCTTCTTTTCCCCACTGAGTAGCTCTGTCTGTATCTCTTATTTCTAGTACAGCAAAAGAATTGTACCTCATTGCCCCAGATCTCGGGGGTTAAGCCTAGCAGCACCAAGAAATCTCAGGAAAGAGGTAGCTGTAAAGGTACTGTGTAAATGTAGTTCTGGGCTACCCACAATTTCTAGTTTCAGACTGGTGGTCCTCACCATAAGCCATGTAAAGACTGGGAGCTGAGGATTCCGAAGAATATGAACAACAGAACCTGGTTCATGTGTAGACATCGCCTCATTACAAATTATGAGTCTCATCTTGAATGCACACTTCCCATTTCAGTATCCTGTCTCTCCAAGTGCGTTGCCTTTTCCCAGGGCATGATTGGCCTTTTGAGGCCACATCATCTGTGGCCTCGAAAGAATTCCAAAGGTTTCTGCGAGACTGGTACTCCCAGGTATTCTGTCCCATACTCTGAACCAGAAACATACCTGAAAGAAGGTTGGAGTCACAACAACCTATTTACAATGAGCTTGTGCTTAAGTGTACATAGAGAAAGTAGTGTGAATACATTATTGAGAAATCATTGGTCAGTCTATGAGATATCTAGAGAAGGGAGTTAGAAGGTGATGCTCTGAGTCATATAGACTAATTAGAAAGTGGCCTCCTTTAAAAAATCTGCTAATTCCTCTACCAACTAATTGTGGAGGTATTGTTGCACTCGTCTCCCCTTAGAACTTCCTGCTTCTGCTATGGACATACCCTTCTCTTCGTCTTGGCAAAACCTACTTGGATAGCATTTTCTCATGGAGCTATACTCAGCCAGCTTTCATCTTGGCAACTCGTTGAAATGCTCAGCTAGCAACTGTGTTTTCCTCCTACGTGATGCCATTTTACGTTGAACTTTCTAGAGAAAACAAAAGATTTTTAAAAAACAATTTATCAATGGACAGAAATTTAGAGTCTCAGCAAACTATCACAAGGACATAAAACGAAACACTGCGTGTTCTCACTCATAAGTGAGAGTTGAACAATGAGAACACATGGACACAGGGAGGGGAACATCACACACCGGGGCCTGTCGAGAGGTGGAGGACTGGAAAAGGGATAGCATTAGGAGAAATACCTAATATAAATGACGAGTTGATGGATGCAGCAAACCAACATGGTACATGTATGCCTATATAACAAGCCTGCACATTGTGCACATGTACCCCAGAACTTAAAGTATAATAAAAAATAAATTTAAAAAAAGAACTCAGATTTGAGACTATATAGAATATATGTTGAAGGTGGAAGAATCTTTTTGAGGAGGACCTTTTTTTTTTTTTTTTTTTTTTGAGATGGAGTCTTGTTCTGTCACCAGACTGGAGTGCAGTGGCCCAATCTTGGCTCACTACAACTTCTGCCTCCTAGGTTCAAGAGATTCTCCTGCCTCAGCCTCCTGAGTAGCTGCAACTACAGGTGCACGTCACCACACCCAGCTAATTTTTGTGTTTTTAGTAGAGACAGACTTTCACCATGTTAGCTCGGATGGTCTCGATCTCTTGATCTCGCGATCCACCCACCTTGGCCTCCCAAAGTGCTGGGATTACAGGTTTGAGCCACTGCGCCCAGCCAGGAAGGCTCTTAAATTCAGATTACACCAGGTGAAATCAATGTTGTCTCCCACGATTATTCATAAAGCAAGTTCTGTTCACAAACATGCTTGCGTTAAACAACTTGTTTTAAGGTTGAGCACTTTTGAGGGAAAAGTAACTGTTGCCTCTGAGGTCCTGAGGTAGACTGCTCTTCATCATATTTGAAGATAGTTTCTGAAGGGGTTTAGATTCAGACCCCCTTCTTCTGCTTAGAAAACTTCCCCAATATCTTATTCGTGGAGCAGACACGGATTGTCTAGTTTTTCTATTGCTTTGTTGGCAAGTCAGCCAAGTGAGTACATTATTTCATAGTAAAATAAACTTTCTCTTTTTTGTTCCATGGGAAATTACTCAGTGTATAGTACAGACGTGTCACCCTCACATTTCTCTGAGATTTGCTTCCCTTTATAATTGTGGATCCTGCCGTGTTTAACAGTGATCAAAAGTTACAGAAGCCTGGTTTTTATTTCTCTTCTTTTGTTACTTCCTAGTCTCCAATTTCATTTATTTCCCTTCTCCCCTTCCCGTCTGACCAAAGCCCACTAACAATAGTGACTTAGAGTTTTACTCACATAGATGCACCATGAATGGGTTTGCTGGATGAGATACTTACTCTGTTTTATTGGATTTATTTTTTCATGAAAAATAGAAATGATCATTTATCCAGTTGTAGAAATACACACCCTTTTTTTGTAGCCTTCAGGAAAACCAAACAACCATTTTGGTATTTTCCCATTTTGAAGGCATGTCAAACTTGCAAGTGACCAGTGCCACAGAAAATTAATTCTAGCAAATCTCTGCTGTTGTGCTTCACAGTTGCATAGACAGAAAGAAAAAGAGAAACCGAGTTCTTAAAAAACTACCTTGGATGTTTCTTGTAGGTGCTCCGTCATTATTTGCTGTTTTTAATTCTTGTGGTGGTTGAATAAAATGTTCTGCTTTAGATTTGATTAATATTTCTCCTTTAGCAAACTGCTTTACGCTTAAGATTGTAGATAGATGATGCCATTGACTGTCTCTTTTTATTCCCCCCTCCCCCGGATGAGTCTCGCTCTTGTCCAGGCTGGAGTGCAGTGGTGTGATCTGGGCTCACTCCAACCTCTGCCTCCTGGGTTCAAGTGATTCTCCTGCCTCAGCCTCCTAAGTAGCTGGGTTTACAGGTGCCCACTATCATGCTCGGCTAATTTTTGTATTTTTAGTAGAGACGGGGTTTCACCGTGTTGTCCAGGCTGGTCTTGAACTCCTGACCTCAGGTGATCCACCCATCTTGGTCTCCCAAAGTGCTGGGATTACAGGCATGAGCCACTGCGCCTGGCCAACTGTCCCATTTTTAAAGCATGTGATGATCATACAAAAGAGCAAGTCAATGGTTTGTTAAAAATATTGATAGGTGCACAAAACCACCATGGCACATGTATACCTATGTAATAAACCTGCATGTTCTGCATGTGTATCCCAGAATTTAAAGTAAAATTAAATATATTTATACTATATATGTTTATATAAATATATTTATGTATATTTATATATATATTTGTGTGTGTGTGTATATATATATATAAACCTATTTGGAAAAAGATGAGCCCAGAAATGTTACTAGATTGTCCTCAACACCAGGAGTTTTCCAACTTCCTTCGTTTCTTATAAGCTGTGGAACCCCTGCCCTTAGGAAGGCAAATACAGTCCAAGTTTCCATCCCAGCTCTTTGCTAGCTGTATCTTACTAAATGACTAAGTATCTCTTGTTGCCATTTGCAAAATGGAGAGGATGACAGCAATGCCTATAACACAGGGGTTCTGTGCTGTCCAAAGAGATAACATACTTGAATTACTTTGTACGGTGTCATGCACACAGGTGCTCAAGAAATATAAATAATTAGAATTAAAAATAGAACTACACGTGATTCAGGAATCCCACTACCCAGTGTATATTCAAAAGAAGTGAAGTCAGTATGTAGAAGAGATATCTGAACCCTCATATTTGTTGCAGCGCTATTCACAATGGCCAAGATAAGGAATCAATGTGTGTCCATCAACAGATGAATGGTTTTTAAAAATATGGTATATATACACAATGGAGTACTATTCAGCCATAAACATGAAGGAAATTCTGTCATTTGTAATAACATGGGTGAACCTGGAGAACATTATATTAAGTGAAGTAAGCCAGGCACAGAAGAGCCAATACCGTGTGATCTCACTCATATGTGGAATCTAAAATAGTTGATGTTATAGAAGGAAAGAGTAGAATGGAAGTGACCAGAGACTGGGGTAGTTGAGAGCGGTGGTTGGGGAAATGTTTGTGAAAAAATAGGAAATTACAAAATTACGCAGAAAAAAATAAGTTCAAGAGATCTATTGTACAGCATGGTAACTACAGCTAGTGGCAATCAATAGTATTCTTGAAAAATGCTAAGAGAACGAATGTTTTGTGTTCTCACTACAAAAATGGTGACTATGTGAAATAATATATATGTTAACTAGCTAGGTTTATGCATTTCATAATGTATGTATACTTCAAAACATCATGTTGTACACAGCAAATACATATTTTTTCTATCAATAAATAAATAATACATATTTTTTAAAGAAAGGAATGGGAATAAACAGCAATTGTGGATTGTGAACATGACAACAATCCACAAGATTCAGCTAGAATTTATTAAATAATGGTACATTCTCTGTCTTATCTTCAGGCAACATTATTGCCTTCAAAAAAAAAAAAAAAAAAAAAACAAGAATACTAAATGCCAAAATAAAAGATTATTCATGAAGCTTATCACTGCCTGGCAAGTTTCCATACAGTAGCTAATGAAGATGTGAGTAAGTAATTCATTATCCTACTTGTTAAGTGTGAAATGTTTACCATTTTAATTTGGTTAGTTCTTCCCTTGGTCCAGTGGCTCCGCAAATTAATGAGTTCTGCCACCGGTCGTAACTTGTGGCCAGTAATTGAATGAAGGTAAATCATTCATTAAGGTATGAGAAAAAAACAGATGATGAGTTGATATGGCATCCCTTACTGGCTTCAGAAGCTGAATGTTGGCAGTTAATAGAGGAAATTTAAAAAGTGTGTAAGATCAACTTTTAGAATGTTCAATTAATTAAAATAATATATTGTAAAGCTCAACATCATTCTTGGCACAGACTGAACACCTAACAAATAGATATCATCACCATCGATATCATCTCTATGGCTATCATTATTCAACTGCACCCCACCTGATTCAAATAGTGTTTTCTTCCCCAAAATCCAGGAATTCCAAGTTATGTCTATTTAAAAAAATGAATGAAGCCTATTTATATGACACCCACACAAACAGACAAACCATTTCATGACTAGTGTGGCTAAAATCTTTTTTAGACAAAATAAACACTGATTTCACGTAGAATTTCAAGTTTTGATAAGATTTAAAAAATGTTTTCTAAGACACCAGTGAACTTCATTATATTTCATTATCTTTGTGAATTTCCACACTGCCTATTTTACAATGAATAAAGTGAGAGGTTGGGGTGGATTTCCTGAAACAGGATGGAAAAGGTATAGAAAAATGAGGAAATTAATCCAGGTTTGTCAGGTCTGAGGTGTGGTTTGACTCCTGTTCCTCCTGTCTCTGATACTTTGGGGGGATTTCTGAAGAGCCAGAGATGATGGTGTAGCGAGGATCTGAAGAGATAGATGATTGATTGATTGATTGATAGATAGATAGATAGATAGATAGATAGATAGATAGATACGATAGATACATACATACATACATAGATACATACATAGATACATACATACATATATACATAGATACATAGGTGAACAGATAGACAATAGGTAGACCAAAAGATAGAGATAAGTAGATAGAAAGATATAGACTTAGATACATTTATAGAATATCTGCAGTATCCATTTTATTTTCCTATTGTAGCTCCAGCTAATGTATGAGACTAGCTCTTGACAGGTAGACAAATGAGATAAAACTATCTTAGCACACCAGAAAAGAAAGTTGCTGCTACATTTTGCAATCAGGTGAGCGCCGAAATATCTCAAAGACCGAGAACTCAGAGAAGAGCATGATGTTCTCATTCTTACCGCACCTTACATTAAGTTCTTAGTTGGATATGCTTTAAACTAAAACAGGAGTGATGTTCATTTCTCCAAGTCCAAGCTTTATTTCCAGAGGCTCGTGGTTTTGAATCCCAGTCTGGAGTTGGCATTCCAGTTTACCCTCGGCCTGCCACAGCTAGATTGAATTTGCTGTTTCTGGACTCAAGTGCTGAATAAGATCCTGGTGCCTCAGGTAGGGGATGTTTGACTAGAGAGGAAGAAAACTCTGTCTGCAGTCGGCTTTGTTCAGAGAATGGAATCACCCGTTAATATGCGGTGGAACTACAGTGCAGGCATTGAACTCTTGTATGTGACATATTCATGCACAAGTGTTTAATTTCTTCTATGGAAAAGTAAAGTGTATTTCCTTCCATAAGTTTGTCCAAATAGAGCAGATATAAAGTACGAACGGTAAGGTCATAGAATTAGCCCTTCTACATTTCTGGCACCTTGGCAATTTACATTGCTCATGGTTTCCAGTAGATTCCTGAAAACACCTCTTAGTCAATTTTACATAAATGGTGACAGAATAATCATAAATGTAAATTAGGAACAGCATTACAGTCCTTCTAAGGGTAAACATTGAAAAGGTAACTAGTGTATAACAGAGATTTTAAAAACAATCTGCTCTCAGTGGATTATAAAATAAACCATGGGGGAAATACTAAGCAAGTGCAGACTGACATATCTCTGCCCCAAATCATTTGCAAAATTAGATTTGAAATCTTTTGGTTCCTCCTTTCTTTGCTGTCTGCCATAACAATGCCTCCATCCCCCGTTTTGCCCATTCTAACTCAATGAAACTCTACAAGATTTTCTTGAACCTCTCTCCATGCCCAAACATTCCTAACATGGGTAGTTGCTACAAATCTCACCACTAGTGTTCAATGTTTTTAGTTTGATTTTATCCAAGATAAGATTCAACTATGCCTCTCCCCTTCCTCTCTGCCCACCCTGGTGAACTTTGCATAAAGTTTTTTCATGTATTTTGTAGTGTGAATATGAGTTATGGGAGCAGGTTTTTGATGGTGTGGAGTAGAGGAGAAGGGTCAGAATGGAAGGAGGGAGTTGAGGGTGGGGAACAAAGAAGCACACAGTGCCATTTTGCTTATGGACAGTCATTTTGGGGCTCCACTTGGGAATAAAAAGGACTTAAGTTTTCCTCCTGATTGATAGGGACTACTTATTACTTATGTCCCTAGGTAATCCTAAACATTACCGCTTTAAAAGACAGATAATCATCTCTCCTGTAGTTAATCCAGTTTGTGCATTTTCATTGGCTGTAATTGAAATAGAAAAATACTACGTAGGAAGACTATTCATTTGTTCAATATTCTAAATTTTTGTTTTTGCCAGAACTGACTGGGAAGGATTAGAGAGGAGCCATTTAATTAGGCAGTTACATTAGTTTCTGTTTAATGTAAAACATCAAACCATCTTTATTTTATCCTTAGAAGAATTTGGTCATTGATTGATAAGGGAGAGTGGAAATCAAGCATCTGGGGAAAAAATGTTTCACAGTCAATACCAATAAATACATTATAATTAGTTTCTCCTTCAGATTTTAGGAAGTACTAGGGATGTACAAGGGATGCTAAGATTCATGTAATATGAATACAGTGGGGGAACATTTTTCTTATAATTTATTATTAAATTCACCCATAGCATAGTTGGCCTCACTCTACAGAATTTGTAGTCATATACATTATAGAAAAGCAAAAGGCAGATAAAACGATTATCTAACCCAAGTTTCGTTACCCAGTGGTTCCCATTACTCTCCATTTCTTTCTCAATACTTTCTATCTAAGAAATTTTCCCATTCCAGAGTTTTAAACTCTTATTTCTGCATGGAAGACTCTCGGATAAAGCTTGTTTCCAACTTCTCTTGAACTTCATACCTATATTTGCAACGATGCTGTAGACATTTCAATAAAAAAATGTCTTTTGTTTTTCAGCTCATGCTAACCACAAGTCAGCATTTTTATCCATTATCTAATTGGTAGATTAGACTCAGTTATCAGCACATGTATTTCCTGGGTGAAAAATATCTTAAAATTACAGCATTATGTTATCATTTGAATAGAACTGGTAATTCATTGTAGATTTTTGATGCCAGCATTCTGTCAAAATGGACTCATTTATAGATTTTATTTCAATTCCCACATTTATTCAGCTGACAAATTTTGTTATCTCTTCCAAAAGAAGTAATTTACCTGATTTTTGTCTTCATTACAACATCAAAACTTCTTATCTAAAGTAGCTTCCAATGTGAACTGCTTTTGTTTCTATTCTGTGGGACATTCAGTTAGCGTTTTGTTATGCACCATTTTTATGATGTCATTTAAGCTTAAAAATATAACTTAGAGTTCTATTATCTTAAAATGTGATATCCCTCCACTTTGATTTTAGGAGCTTTTGTGAATTTCGATCAAGCTGAAGACATAGTATAGCTCAAATGCATCCTTTCATCTTGAAATCACTGATTTCGGTGAAATTAGTTGCTGATTTAGTGTTAATTGAACCAAATGAGGGTTTATTTATTCTTGTTTATATGCTTGTTGACATATTTAGTTGACATTTAAGAACAAATAGAATGCTGAGAAAGAGCCATCTTGAACAATTTGACTAAGAACGAGGTGAAGATGCCACAGTCTAATAAAATATGGTGTAAAAAAAAAAAAAAAGCCATGCTTAGCTATAGACACATGAAATTTCTCTTTCATCTTCAAGTGACTGTTAGACAACATGAGATAAACTGAAATTACTTTTGAACATTTTACTCAATATTTTTCTAAGAAATTCGTTAGCCCGATGTAGTGTAGATCTCATTCTGCTGTAGCAGAAATATCTGTGAGATGCTCACACATTAGCCTTCACTTCTGGTTTCCATTCACTTCTGTTCTCTGTTCACCTCTGTACCATTTACCTCTGTACCATTTCATTCTGTTTCCCAAAGAAATCAGCTCACTCAGATAGATACTGTCCCATTAAGAGCACTGAAAAAAATCTAACGGGAAAAATAGAAAAGAAATCAATTTTTGAAGTTCCTTTTAACCGTACCGTTTTGAACATTGGTTCTTAAGTTTGCCTAGGATACAAAGATTCATATGTTAATATGTGTTTTAAAATGATTCATTAAAGTACCAAAAACAAATATTATTGTAATGGAAGTTTTAATGAAAGTGGAAAAATTGAATATATCTCAGAAGGCACAGTTAAATACTGCAGGATTTTTTCCAGAAAGATGCAGCTGTACACTGCTGTGAATCATAGCTGTGTGAGGCTTATCTGCAGAAAAGCAGAGCCAATGGTTTTGGTTATTTTAATACACATGTTATCCCCACCTACAATACTTGTTTAAGACTCATAATTCCCACCTTGCCCTACAATTATGTTGTGCAGACTGTTCTAAAACAGGAGGCACTGTCATTAAAATGTGCACTATGCTTTGGTTCTGCTGAAAATACTAAATGCTTGTGGGCAATCTTAGTGACCACATGCTGAGGCTAGTTACAGAAATTCTCATTCTAGGTGACTGTTCTGGCAAATATACTCTCATGAAACACAAGCACAATTTGGAGTTCCATGTCTTATCCAAGCGAGGACATCCCATAGGCTCCTCAATGACTAACTTAAAAGTGTGAGATGCCATCTGCTGGAAATGGATAATATGGACTATGATATTCTGCAATAATACTTAGGTTTTGTCTGTCAGCCAGACTGAACATTGATGATCTTTGCGTTTATCTTCTCCTTCCCCTACTTTAGAAGAATGATGTATACATAGGGTTATTGAACTACTTAGGAAAACTCCCATAACTCTTTCTTCTAAACAACCTTCCCCTCTAAGATATCAATTTAATGTAATGTTAGTTTTTAGGTTGGGAGAGGCTGATGGAAGGAAGAGTAAATATAAGCCATACCCAGTCTATACTCAATGATAAAATACATCTTAATTTCAGAAATGTTAAAATAGGAATATTTTTACCTTCCTATTTCAGAAAATTAGATGATACAATAGTAACGTTCAACTTACATTAATCTTGAGCACAATTGACACATTCAGCATTACATCATGTAATGTACATCAAATGTAAACACGCTGAATATTTGCAATTTGGTCAATTAAATAGGGATAATATATGATGGTATTTGGGAATGTCTTGCTTATACAGCACTTACCACTGTGATGTAGATATTTAGAGAATTTACAAGTGATCAGACATTATAGTCAACATAGGTCTTGAAATGAGTTAGCCATTCCAAGAACGTTCTGTAGCATTAGAATATAGACTGACAAATTCCACATGTGCTTGACACATAGTAGGTGGTTAATAAATACTGACTGACACATGGGCTCAAAATTAGTTCTGAGCTGATGGGCCTGTTGAGCTTACGGGTTGTTGTTGACCCTTTGGGAGTCTGATATGTGTGTTGTTTTAGTTCATTTCTTTATTTGAACAAATACATTGATGTTTTGGGCTGTGTTTTGAAATGATAGTATACCTCATTTTGCTTTTTTGATAATTAAAATTATCAGAAATTTCTTTATTTCTTAAAATGTACCAAATTAAAGGTAACCTACCCATGTAGGTTATCTTATTGATCAAAGTACACAGATGGTGCAACATCCAATCGATGGTTAGGTAAGTTCTCATGATTTACCTGAAAACTATAGAGTGAATGTCATTTAGCTTGTGTAAAATAATTCTATTCAAATGATAACATAACCTAATGCTGTAATTTTAAGATATTTTTCACCCAGGAAATACATGTACTGATAACTGAGTCTCATCCAACATATGATAATTGGGTCTGTTTTGAGATCTATTTTTAAAAATTTCTATTGACTCTATTTGCAGGCAAATTTGTGAACCAATGCTCAAAACAGTAAGTCTAAAAAGAACTTCAGAAATGGATTTGTTTTTTCTGTTTTTCACCTTAAAGAATGCTTTTCAGTGTTCTTGTTAGACCAGTCTTTATCTCAGTGGGCACATTTATTGGGAAAACAGAAAGAAATGGTACATAAGTGAACAGAAAACAGAGATGAATGAAATATAGAGGTGAATGGTAAACAGACGGGAAGGATAGTTTGTGAGCATGTCACAGATATTTTTGCTGAAACAGAATGAAATCTATATTAGCTTAGGTTATTGAATTTCTTAGAAAAAGATGAGCAAGGCCGGGTGCAGTGGCTTACACCTATAATCCTAGCACTTTGGGAGGCCAAGGCAGGCGAATCACCTGAGGTCAGGAGCTCGAGACCAGCCTGACCAACATGGAGAAACCCTGTCTCTACTGAAAATACAAAATTAGCCGGGTGTGGTGGCATATGCCTGTGATCCCAGCTACTTGGGAAGCTGAGGCAAGAGAATCACTTGAACCCGGGAGGCGGAGGTTACAGTGAGCCGAGATCGTGCCATTGCACTCCAGCCTGGGCAACAAAAGCAAAAAAACTCCATCTAAAAGAAAAAGAAAAAGAAAAAGATGAGCAAAATGGTCAAAAGTAATTGCAGTTTATCTCTTCCGTATTATAAAACCTCAACTCCCCCAAGAGCTGCTTGATTCTAGGTATAAATCACGATATTAAATTGTAGAAATGTGCGTGTATGTATGTGAGTATGCACATACTCCTCTTTCTCTATTGCTATATGTTTGTGTGTATATACATGTGTAATATATGTAATTATATATTACATTTACATTTATTCATTTTATAAATTTAATTTTAAAAGAAATTTTTTGTGGGTACACATTTATTGATTTTTAATATGAGTCACTAGATCAACTTTTTAGGTTATACTTGATTTTAGTCTCCTATATATCATAATAATACATTTAGCACTTTTTTCCTTCTTTCTTTGAGACGGAGTCTCACTCTGTAGCCCAGGCTGGAGTGCAATGGCACAATCTTGGTTCACTGCCACTTCCACCTCCCAGATTCAAGCAATTCTCCTGCCTCAGCCTCTCAAATAGCTGGGATTACAGGTGCCCACCACCACGCCTGGCTAATTTTTGTATTTTCAGTAGAGACGGGGTTTCACCATATTGGCCAGACTGGTCTCGAACTCCTGACAGCAGATGATCCACCCACCTCGGTCTCCCAGAGTGCTGGGGTTGCACGCATGAGCTATCATGCCCTGCCCAGCACTTTTTTCAAGACTATTTTTAGAGCAGTTTTAGATTCACCTCAAAACAAAGAGGAAAGTACAGAGATCTCCCATATGCTCCCTGCCCCCTAATGTCAACATCCCGCACCATATTGTACATTTGTAGAATACTTGAAAGTTTAATATTAACTGCAGTAAATTGTCACAATTTATTTGTTATTCTTTATCCTTTTCTTCAAACTAGTAGAAGTGCTAGCCGCTTAAAGTAAATCAGTCTGAGACAAGGAGGCTCTTTAACGGAAGGCACAGAAGAGGAAGCAAAAAGTGTTTTTACTATTCCTTCCATTTGCTGGATAACTCAACATCAAACCTTATTCCATTTTTCAGAAACTGATTCCATAATCTAAATGGCTGGATGAAGGCATGCCTGTGTTCATTGAGGAAGCCATGCTTATAGGCAGTTAAATGATTCTCTCGCCATTGTGATATAAAATAGCACTTAATATTCCTTTATAACATTCCCTTATTGCTGTTGGAGTTTGATAAATGGTAGCACTTAGAAATTTGTCTGTCTTGTTTTTCTGTTCTGGTAACCTTAACCGTCTTGGGTCTCAAAGCTAATTCTTCTAGGATGTTTTTCTTCACCTTTATGATAGCTATAAGAGGATGCCAGATTTTTATGTTCCTTAGCCTCCCTGGGTTGTTTCTGTTCCTCAGAAAGGCCTTGATTTGCTACCTTTACCATGTGTGGATGTCCATAGAGAAAAATCATGTGTCTTTATTACATCCCACTGGAAGCTGCCTGAGATTCCATCTCTTACTCTTCACCCAGAGACCGTCTGTCCTGCATGAGCTCACAGGTCTCTTTATTAAGACAACATAAGAGGTGGCACTGACAGTTTTTCTCTTCCCTGTGAGCCTGGGTGAAATCAAGACTAGAGACTGACAGCTCTTCTCACTGCTTGTGGTTCAACTTGAAACCACAAGGTTCAGAGGCACATGGTTTCCATTCAGTGTCTTTCTCCAGCTAACGCGAACCATTTGTTCAAGCAACTTTGGTGTCTGTTTGAGAATAAGAGATCTGCCTCGATACTCCCCAGACAGTCAAATAAATTCTCTTGGCTTCAAGACAAATTCAGAAAATTCTGCCCAACAATGGCATGTGGTTCAGTTTTTTCGTTTATTTTTGCAACATATGAAGGAACGACCAATAGCGTCCTTGAAAAATCTGAAAATGCCAATCACAAAAGTGGCAAATTAGAGAACCGTTTATTATGGCAAGTTACTATATTACATTTAGAGAAAATGAGAATAAAGTAATATGTCAAACAGGAAATAGAATTAGAGGCCTTCTAGAAGCAGAATACCTGTGACTGGTATTTTTCCCCCTACTTTTAATTCTCCAATTTAGTTGCATTGAGGGTAAATACTATTCATCGTTTTTTAGGGGCAAGAGGAAATCTGAGAAAAGCGTGTGTTACTATATATTCATTTCCAAGATGTGTCTCATTAATCTTTTTACTGTCATGCTGCTCTTTGAAACAATCTATTTGCTTAATTCGAGCCTTTGTTCTGATAAGCCCAAAGCTATGGTCGTTACATTTTTTGCTTGAAACTATTGGGAACAGTAGAAAAGGTGATTCCGTTATAGTTGTATTAAGATGTGAACATTTACTTCCAGATATTTTACCTTCTTTTTCCCTATTGTAGATTTAAAAGTTGACATTTGTAATTAGCTTTTTTGTTGTTGTTAAGCATCATTTTAATCTTTTGACACTAAAAATAGCATGGGAAAATACCCAGGAATCAGTAATGATAGCCAAATGTTTGTATCCAAATGTGGGAATTTGGAATCGTTGTTCAAAGAGAAACACTCGCTCCACTAAAATATCAACCCACCAATCTAGATTTTACTCCCAGCCACCACTCAATGTAGCTATAGTATGCTATACTTTCACGTTAATGTTTAATTCAACTCAGCAAGTGTCTAATAGGTTCTGGTGGGAGACACAAAGGAAGTTGCTGTCTTAGTCCATTTTGTACTGCTCTAACAATATCACAGACTGGGTAATTTATAAAGACTAGAAACGTATTTGGCTCGTGATTGTTTTCCTACAGGCTGGGAAAACCAAGAGCATGGTGCCAGCTAAGGTCATCCCATGGCGAAGGGCAGAAAGTGAAAGTCAGCATGAGACAGAGGGAGCAGGAGAGAGAGAAAAGAAGGAATGGGGGGGACAAACTTTTTCTTTTATTAGGAGCTCACTCCTGCAATAACTAACCTACTTCAGAAATGATGGCATTAATCCACTCATGACAGCAGAGTTCTCATGGCCTGATCATTTCTTAAAGGATCTGCCTCCTAATACTGTTACATTGGCAATTAAATTTTAACGTGATTTTTGGAGGGGACATTCAAACCATAGAAATGTCTTACTCTCTAAATGCAGCAAATAGCATAAGTATGTAAACAATGATCTATGTTGGAAACATTCTCAGTGTTTCCATTACAAACGTAATGGAAAACTTGAAACACTTTGTCTTCACAGAAAAGGGGACATTTGAGCTGAGACTTGGATGTAAAAGTCATGGTGAGATAGTAACGGCAAACTTTTTTTTTTTTTTTTTTTTTAAGAATTTATAAAAATGAAGGATGTGTGACTTTCCTAAGACCACATAGGTCATTTGAAAACCTGGGCCAAGATTAATGATAATTAGTGCTATCTGTGTCTTTACTTTCCCTACAATACTGATACAGTGTTAACAAAGGCTGCATCACACTCATACTCCAGAAGCTAGACAGGCATTTGATTTAGAAGGTAAGGCATAGGAGAAATCAATTTAGATTTGGATCAATGTTAACATTAGAGATGTTTAAGAGAAATTATGTCTTTATAGTTATGATTCAGTAAATATTCAACAGCAAATGCTTTTCCTTCTTTTCCTTTCTTTTTTATTGCGGTAAGAACACTCAACATGAGACCTATGGTCTTTATAGATTTTTAAATCTACAATACAGTATTGTTATCTATATGCAAAATGTTGTACAGCAGATCTTAAAAAAAAAAAAAAAAAAGCAATTGACAGGCCTGGCATGGTGGCTCACGCCTATCATCCCAACACTTTGGGAGGCGGAGGCAGGTGGATCACCTGAGGTCAGGAGTTCAGAACCAGCCTGGCCAACATGGTGAAACCCCATCTCTACTAAAAATACAAAAATTAGCTGGGCATGGTGGCAGGCACCTGTAATCCCAGCTACTTGGGAGGCTGAGGCAGGAGAGTCACTTGAACCTGGGAGGCAGATGTTGCAGTGAGCCCAGATTGTGCCATTGCACTACAGCCTGGGCGACAATAGCGAAACTCCATCTCAAGATTAATTAATTAAATAAAAATTAAAAAACAATTGAAAAAATTGCATGATGTTTTTAATTATGTGTACATTGTGGAATGGCTCAGTTGAGCTAATTAACATGCATTACCTCACACTCTTACTACTTTTTGTGGTGAGAACAGCTAAAATCTACTCTCAGTGATTTTCAAAATACAATGCATTGTTATTAACTATAGTCATCATGTTGTACAATAGACCTCTTAACATTACTCCTCCTATCTAACTGAAGTGTATTTTTTGATATAGCAGATCATTAGAATTTATTCATCTTACATGACTTGTTATATTCATCTTGCATGATTATATATCCCTTGATTAACATTTCTCCATTTCCCTCTGCCCCCAATCTCTGGCAACCACAAGTGTCTTCTTTGTTTCAATGAATTTGACTATTTTTGATACCTTATGTAAGTGGAATCCTGCAGTATTAGTGTTTTCATGACCAGTTAGTTTGACTCAGCATAATACCCCCAAGCTTCATATTGTTGCCTGTATTAGTCTATTCTCATGCTGCTAATAAGGACATACTCGAGACTAGGTAATTTATAAAGAAAAGAGGTTTAATTGACTCACAGTTTAGCATGACCGGGAGGCCTCAGGAAACTTACAATCATGGCAGAAGCAGAAGCAAACATCCTTCACGTGGCAGCAGGAAGAGGTGTGGAGCGAAGCGGGGTGAAAGCCCCTTATAAACCATCAAATCTTGTGAGAACTCACTCACTATCATGAGAACAGTACAGAGGTCACTGCCCCTATGATTCAATTACCTTCCACTGGGTCCCTCCTGCAACACGTGGAGATTATGAGAACTATAGTTCAAGATGAGATTTGGGTGGCAACACAGCCAAACCACATCATGCCTTTACAGGATTTTCTTGTTTTTGTTGTTGTTGTTGTTTTAGGCTGAATAATTCCATTGAATGTATGTTCTACATTTTTTGAAATCCATGAGCATTCAGGCAGTTTCCATAGCTTGGCTATTGTGATAGTGCTGTAATGAACATGTGACATCTTAATTATGTGTGCTTGTGAGTGTGTGTCTGTGTGTGTATATATAATGAGAGAGAGAGAGTCCTGTGTTGATTAATGAGAAACATTCTAAGACATTTATTGTTAGGTGATTTCATCATTGCATGACCATCATAGATTGCACTTATATAAACCTAGGTGGTAGTACAGTATGCTGCTTACCAAGGCTATATGGTATAGTCTATTGCTTCTGGGCTACCAACCTGTATAGCATGTTATTGTATTGAATACTGTAGGCAACTGTAACACAATGGCAAATAAATATATGCATATCCAAACATAGAAAAGATGGCATTATAGATTTAAATATGACATAAAAGACTTAAAGAATTACTTACTTACCGTGAATAGAGCTTGCCAGACTGAAAGTTATTCTGAGGAAGTCAGTGAGTGAGTGGTGAGTGAATATGAAGGCGTAGAACATTACAGTACACTACTGTAGCCTTTATAAACATGGTACACTTAGGCTCCACAAAAAATAAAAATATGATGTTATGATGGCTACAACATCACTAAGGGATTGGAATTTTTTAGTTCTATTATAATCTTATGAAACCACCATTGTATATATGGTCCATCATTGACCAAAACATCATTATTCTGCATATAACAGTATATGTGTGTTGTGGGTGTGTAATTTTTTTAATTTGCTAGGCAACTATTATATAATTATTATAATTGCTTCACATACACTATGTCATTTAAAGTTCCATTGCAGTTCTATGTGGATTATTTTTCCCATTTTACAGAGGGGAATTTAAGGCCCTGAGCTGCTAAGTAACTTGTTCAGGAACATGCATCAAATAAAAGTAAAGTCAGCAGTTGTACTTAGACAGTCTGATGCCTTAACTTCTTCACAATAGCTTGCATTCTTTTCCTTATGTATGCGTTAACCAACATATGTCGTGATTAGGGATGGCTGTTAAGCTCGAAAAAAGGAGAAGATGTGAAGAGTGAGATTTGAATCATACAAGTAAATCTCTATAAATTTGGCTTTTTGAGGTAAACTGCATTTTCTGAGGTATAATTGATGTCAGACAAATATTCCTTACTTCTCAGGAACAATACAGCATTTTGTGTCCATGCTCTTTGTGATATAATGTAAATTCATGGTGGTAAATTGGAGCTTCTATATTAGTCGGTCACAACAATTTAGTGACTGAGCTTATAAACCCAATATAGGGTAAGTAATATGCATATAGAGGCTTGTCATTAAGAAAACATTCTTCTATTAGTTGATCTTTGAAGTGTCATGTCTTAAATATATCCATATAACAAAGAGCACAATATACTAAACCAGTTTAAGTTAAAAAAGAAAAAACAAACTTTTCTGCTGTGTGTCTCTATCTCCTAGTTAGGAATAAGTGACCATAAAATCCCCGAAAGTGTGAAACCACAATATATTTCCCTGTTCTATCATTAAAAGCTATTTGCAACATAAGTGGGAATCAGAAGCAGAGGGCTTGGGGGAGGGAGAGTAGCTTTAAGATTATATATAAGGAATTATTTCCCAGCAAGGATTGGTTCTGGGAATTTTGGTTCCTTGTTCTTCAACTGTTATGGGAATCTTGAAGAGACTTCTAATGTTACAACCTCTTAAATTTCTATATAGTACTGTATCATTTATATTAGCAAAATTGAGTTCATAACATCAGAGGCTGATGTCACAGAGTTAATGAAGTGAGTCTGAGACATTGGGAGATGGATATACTGTAGGTACAGTATCAGGAAAACTAACTTGGCAACCTCATTACTAAATGGAAGTACAGATTTAGCTTTTATGTCTGTTGTTTAAGCCCGTTGGCCAGGCATCAAGACTAGCATTGGGCTGAGCTGTTCACCAGAGTTTCCAAAGTGTACTGAGTCAGTCTGCTGTAAATGCAAAATCTTCAAGAGTAGAAGCTTGGAAGTGCAAAACTTTTAGACTGTGCAGTGAATTAAGATGGCTAAACTCTGGGTCTCACTTTAATGAGAAAAAAAGGCAAATAGAGAAACACCTAATTGGGAATAATTTTGCGTATGTGAAATACGAAGAGGATATGGTGACATGGGGTGTGTTTATGTACACGGCAAAGTTCGGAGAAAGAAAAGCTTGTTGAATTCAAAGTTCTGTTTATTTTTGACACAGCTGCTTTGCAATCAGTCATTAATCTAGCGTTTTGCTTAATTATGGTAGAAATGTTTTTAAAGAGATTTAAAATGTAAGCAGAGTCATTAAAAGGTTAGGATGGTAATGGATTTGAATTAAAGGAAGCACTTTTACCTCTTTCAGCAACAACATATATAATCTATGATACGGAAACATACTAGCAAATAAGGGACAACACCTGAGAACAGTAATTTGCATTAGCCTATACTGCCTAGGATTTTGTTATAAGTATGAAGGTGTTTTAAAAAATAATTTTAAGCTCAGCTAAAACAATAACTTGAAGACTCATTAAGGAATACTTAATGAATTAAGTATAGATTTCAGTAGTTAGTGATTTTACACTGGATGCCTCTTATTTATATGAGTATATTTAAGTCATAAAGTGAAGTTGGTATTTTAACTTGTGAAATTACACATAACCTCACAGGTATCAAGAGACTTAGTGGGTTGGGATTTTGTGTTTGGAAGATAATGATATCCATAGTCTAAACTGAAACAATCCACTGGAGAAGAAGAAAGGGGAACGCATTGCTCGGTGAGAAGTCATACAAAGCCTTCTGGAAATCCACAGGCTGAAGACGCTTGCACAATGGAGAACAATTGAAGCAGGTTCAAAGCAGGGAAAGGGCATTGCAATCAATGTAAGATGGTGATAGAATTTATTTTATAACAATTCATATGATATCTCACATTAAATACACTCTCCTCTGTGTAGGCATTGTTCTAAGCACTCTACCTCGTTAACTCATTTAATTTCCTCCAATACCTTAGGGATAAGTATTATTTTTATCTCTGTTTAAGAGATGAGCTGATTGAAGAATAGAAGGAATAAGTACTCAGCTAAGTAACAGATGTGAAAATTGAAATCAAGGCACACTACATTACAGATGGAAGACTTCAAGTGCCCAACATCTGGTAAATGTCTAGTTTCGCTGAAACCAAAATATCTTATATAGTCATGATTTTCCTTGTAGATTTTATTTTGCTTAAAATGAAGGACTCATGGGTGGAAGCCTGAGATGTACTTAATTTTTGTCAGCAAGACACACAAATGATGGGAACCTGAAAGAGAGAAAAACAAAACAAAACACAAATGCTATCCACAGCCAAAATAATAAAGAAAAGCATCAATGTGGATATCCAGATAAGACCTCTAGACTTGTTAAAGTGGATAAAATATAAACATTAAAATGCACAGAGGTTCCCATGAACATTTCTGAAAAGCAGTTCAGCTCAGAAGTTGATAAGTTCTTACAAAACACTATATATACCTTTCAGAAGAAAAGCAAAGAATAAGAGTAAGAAATTCTCTCTGACTAGCTAGAGTCTCTAATAAACCCCCAGATGAAACATTGTGGCCAGGGAAGTTATCAAATAATTTATAGTACACCTAGACAAAAATTGAGTCAACCTTTCTTAAGAGGAGGTGTCAGTTTAACTTTTTTTTTTTTTTTTTTTTTTTTTTTTTTGAGACAGAGTCTCGCTCTGTCGCCCAGGCTGGAGTTCAGTGGTCGGATCTCAGCTCACTGTAACCTCCGCCTCCCGGGTTTACGCCATTCTCCTGCCTCAGCCTCCCGAGTAACTGGGACTACAGGTGCCTGCCACCTCGCCTGGCTAATTTTTTGTATTTTTTAGTAGAGATGGGATTTCACCATGTTAGCCAGGATGGTCTCGATCTCCTGACCTCGTGATCTGACCTTCTTGGCCTCCCAAAGTGCTCGGATTACAGGCTTGAGCCACTGCGCCCGGCCCAGTTTTACATTTTTTAAAGTAGCAAAGTCTTAACTGTGATAGTAACATGCATTGCCATTAACCCAAGTATTTACAAATATTTACAGAGGATGTATTAAGTTGAAGCTTGACCAAAGAATATTCTGGAATGGCAACAATGTAAGTTTTACTATATAGTTATTTAGAGAGACGTTAACAATATACTTTGTTTATTGAGATTCTCGTATCAGTTCTTTCTGTGAAGCTGG